>NC_060879.1:35852089-36152415 GCF_021901495.1 Neodiprion virginianus
AAGTTTGACGCCAAGTATTTGACCACGCGTTAAACAAACCGATAACGTCGATTAAGTTACAAAAGTCGAAAAATTGCTCGGGCTTTCCAAATTTGTTTTTACTTTTTCTTCCAAGTTTCCATACCGCAAGGAACAGGCGCACCAAGGATATCGATTGGTTAATATTTCACGCAGGTAAAGTCAAAGGTTCGTGCGTTAAGCCCAAGAGTCCGGAGGGGTCGCGAAATTTGATAAGGCTACTCGCAACAGTTTAATTAACTCCAAACCGCTCATTATACATGGACGGATTCCACGGTAATAACGATCATCATCATCATCATCATCATCATCATCATCATCATCATCATCATCATCATCGTCGTCGTCGTCTCTCAGACCGATGTTATGGGTACGCGACGACGACGATATCGGCACGTAAACGCCGCGATACCCGCTGACCACAGGTGCATACCACCCATACATACACGCGATACCGTCTTCTTATCAATTATGCAACGGTGACCAAGTTCCTTGAAATATACACGCTTATTACTGCGTGCGTGCGCGTGTATACTTATTTATATTGCACACCGCAAGCTGACGAGGGTATATTTATATCACATAATTGCGTAAACTTTTTCTTCATTTCGTTGCAGAGTGAAATTGAGAAGGGTTTATAACTGCAGGCGTTCGTGGAACGACAATGCTAAAATAAAAATCGTCATATCGATAGATACGAGCGAAGATCCTATCGAATTTCACAAAGTTTCGACGCCAAACAATAATCGTCGACGAGTTCGGGGGGGTTGCGAAAAAAGGTGCAGCCTTTTCCCAATTCATAATAACAACAACAACAACAACAATAATAATTATCATTATCTTGCTCCCAGATATATATATATTTATTTTTTCGCGGAAAGTTTGCGCGTTACAACGCGACGATCATCGGCAAGGTCGCGCGGCGTATCGGTTATTTACAGTAGAACGATTCCGCGTAAATCTTGACGGATCCTTGGCCGTTTGCCACGGATCTCCATTGGACTGTAAATACGTTATGCATATGCCACGATTCCATCAACGTTGCGCTGCGAGACGTTGTTAATAATACACAATGGCATTGAGAAGCACGTGCTGTGCGGGAGTCTCGAGGAAATTGCATGTGTTGCACGTCGCGATATCTTTCTATGCCTTGTACAACATTCGCCAACGTTTTGAAGAGAAAAGAGAAAAAAAAAAAAATCACCAAAACTAATCTCGTTAGGTGTAATCATTTTGATGGAAAATGGATCTAAGAACGACCTATGCATACGACAACATCCGAGGAGCTAGTTGAATGATTAATTTTCCACTTTCTTTCACCTGCACAGTCGTCATCATCCCCAGCGGCGACTAATCGTTGGATTCCCGCGTCTAACCTAAATAACCGTTGCAGTCATATTAGGTATAACACAGACGGCCGAGTCACGCATATGCAGCGGGTTGATTGGCAAAAGCGAGAGCCCTCCCCCTCCCCTCTCCCTCTCCCAGCACTTACAAGTTGCAAACGCGCGTTGTTTTGTACCAAGACGGAGATCGGCCGGATTGGCGCCGGTCCTCATATGGCAAGGTCTGATCACGCAGGAGCAACTCTCGACATCTCGCGGGAATTTATATACATATATCTATAGTAATCGCGGGTAAATCGAGTATGATCGAGACGCGAAGAGACGTAGAAGGCGAGGAGCCTTTCCTTCGCCGATATGAGGAGAATCGGAAAGATCCGATTTTTCTTTTTTTTTTTGCCTCATCCCTCCCCGCCCCTCCCTGCTCTCGATATAATCCGTCGTATTATACACGCGTTGCAGTTTCCACGTGACGGTTAAATACCTACGTCCTACATCCTCAGCCCTCGGAAAGTCGAGCCAACATTGCGCGGCACGTATTAATCAATCTACGGTTCTCCAATGGCATAACGGTCGTAAGTACGCAATATCTCGGACGACGAAGGCACGTTGGCATGTATCTTTCCACCTGTCGCCTTGTACTCGCCTTACATATGCGTGTATAATAACACCTTCGTACGTACGTAAACGTATAGTAATCGTACCTTTGACCTTTTTACATTATCATGCCCCGATTGTCGGGAAAGAAATGAATACGCTGCGTGTAATGCGTCGAAGGTGCAGGGATATATAATAATAAAACGTGCATCGACGTCTCGCGAATGACGTACGATGGACATCGAACATCGATGCGTACACGGGGATTATCCCACGTATAAATACAACGAAAATGTAGGATACAGGAAGCGTAGCGCGAGTTGACTAAAAAAGAAACGTATCCTCGTCGCAATCAGTGTGTGAAAATATTAAAAGAACAGTTACAAGTCTTAGCGATCAATTCTATAACCGTCGTTCGGTAGGATAGGTAGGTTAGGTATATAAACGCTTAACGCGCGGGCGAGAACAAGATTAGCGATAAAGTAATCGGTTCGGTCTTGCTGGTAGCTTATAGCTGTAAGTATAACATAATTTGTAATACGTATAATACAATACACGGAGAGAAACGTGCGTGTACAAAAGGTACGACGGCTATTCCAGAGCTGGCGATAAAGCGAGGGAGAGAGAGTCGAAGGATTACGTCAGAGCGACATGCACGAGGTCGGAATTATAAATGCAACGACAAATCGCAATAATAACAACGTGTAGCCAAAGTCAACAAACCCATCGATTAACTCGCTCTTCGCTCGGAGTAAGTCACATGACCGATGGATGACTCATTACGCCAACGGCACCTCGGTTGTTCCTCCGCCGCCTTGTGCTCTACACCTCAAGGCTATAACGACGCCGTAATGTAGGTACCTGCGCGTTTGAAATTGAGAATTTTCGACGGTACGATTTTCTTTATCCGTTGATTATCAAAATTCTCGAATTTCGTCCACATTCTGCGGTAGCTTCTACCGCCATCTTGAATCTATCGGTGAATTCGATTTTCGTCAATTAACTCGCCCGTTTTCAAATTTTTACCAACAATAAAAATGATCGTAATTAAACTTGTGGGAAATTTAATTTTATACAATTTTGCCCGTCGCAATATTTTGCCTACGATTGATATCATCAGACTTGAATCATAAATTCAAGATGGCGGCCAAAGTCAGTTACGCCGGAATCTGATTCAAATTCTGATTTTAAACCAAACCCCTCGCCAGGGATTGAAAAAAGAAAATACTGGTATTTGATAATTGCGATTTGAGGTCCTCTTTTTTTGTGCAAAGTAAACGGGGTAATACGGGTCTGAAATTTCCGGAAAATTCCTTCGATTTCACAGCGGCCACGTTCCCGTTTCTGTTGTTCGACACTGCACGTATGTATGCGTAGTTATACCAGATGTATTCATGCACGAATTGCGATGGGTGCAAGCGAAGAGATCCTTATAAGGCGAAGCAGGAAAGTTGACAGCTCCTTCAAAGCTTCGGGCCAATGCGGTAGCTCAGATTTATCACGTCTCATCTGTTTCGTCAATCTCTTATATTTTACCATAAAACATTTTGCCGCGAGGGACGAATCGAGGAGCACAAATATGCCGTTCAGCTGGTTTACAGTTTGAAAGGATGGAAAAAAAAAACAGCGTACGAATTTGAACGTAATTCGGATAAATATACATGTGCCTAGATTGAATTTTGAACGACTTTGAAGACTCCCGGTTTATCGTAACCATGTTGAAAAATTTTTTTTATAAATATTGTCACTACTCTTGTGGATTGTATTTACCGCTGCTTGTCCGGTAGGATTCCAAAAAGAGAGAAAGATAGAGCGAGTTTAATCCAAAAATAGCAAATTGCATCAAAAAACTGTGATTCCTCACATTGACCTGTTTGCGAATATTTTCCTGTACGGACATACTTTCAGATAATCATGGAATAAGCGTGTGAATGAAATAAAAAACACATAGGTACATATTTCTCATATCGTCATCTCGTTTCGCGTATATTTATAAAAAAAAAGTTAAATTCAAAACACTTTTTTTTTTTTTGTGCTGGAGAAGTAAGAGATACGTGCAAGTTTCTTAAATAATTCGAAAGTTCTTTTCATGCAAAAGACTCGGGACGAAATAAGATTACAATAAATGAAACAAAAAGCAAAAAAAAAAAAAACACAAGAAAATATTCCTCGACACTTCATTAGGTGTGAATTTTACGCACATAATTAGACGATTCTTGAAGTAAGTTTAAAAAGGAATATGATTATATCCAACGTCGTTGAAACGGCGGTCTCGGAGTCCAACGCTGTCAACGTCGCAGCGTTATTTACCTTTTTTTCTCTTCTGCTTCTTTTTTTTTTTTTGTCCAACAATTATCCAACAACTACGGCATCGAATATTTTACCTTCGTGCTTAACAGCACTAACGTAGAGTTAAATAGGTGATCGATCTTTTGCAGAGTGTTTATTCGCAAGTACCTCCGCGCTTTCTCTCTCTCTCTCGCTCTCTCTCTATCTCTCTTTTTCTCTCTGCCTGCATCGAGTCAGCGTTCAACAATCCAAACAAACGCCGTGTGATACCGGCAGCACGATGGTCATCAGACGATGGATAATTTTAAATTGGCATCCGCGACGCGCAACTTGCGGAATTCTAAAATAGCCTGCGTGTCGCGTTGCAGACAAGACGAGCAACAGAGATTATAGCTTCCCCAAAAACGGAAAGAGACATAATAAGCCTCAGTTTGCCGGTACATCGATTACATACCAGGGTAATAACATCGTACAAAAATTAAAGAAAATAAAATAAAATAAACTCGTGCGGTGACAAACAATTTAGGATGAATCTAGTCCGCGCGGGAAGGAAATAGATCGACTATGTATAAGGGAAGCTTACTGGTGGGAAATAGAATATACCATGTGCTCAACAGGCGCAGTGCTCAATTAATCGAGTGACATAAAATTTGCAGATTGCCATTGAATGTTTCCTCTTTGAAAACAATTACATCAAGGGAATTGGAACGGTAAAAGGATGATCTGCGGCTTCGTGAATTTCCGGATAAACGACGCAAGTAAAAATAATTATCATTATATCACTCGTGTCAGAGTGATGATAAAAAAGAAAAAGGGAGAACAAGGAGGAAAAATGTCAGAATTAATCTAATTTTCGTAGCGTACCTTGTACAAATGATGAGAGAGAAGAAGATGTTTGATTGTAACGTAATAGTGGAGGCACGAAATACCTCCGGCAAAGTTAAGTTAAATGAAATCGCATCGGCAATCGGTAATCGGCGACGTCATCGTGCAAAGCGTTGTCAGTTGCAGCCTTTTAGAATCATAAGCTCGCGTCGTGCTATTAAGAATACGCGTGTGCGTGACTGACACACTTCGTGTTATTTACAACTGCATCAATGTCGCGGACCGGCCGTTTCAAGTTTTAACACGCGTGAGTTTCTTATGCGAATGCATGTCGAGCCGTTCAACATTTTGCGGTGTGTGTGTAGGGGTATAAAGACAATGTATAGAAACAAATCAGCCTGCTGCCTGGACTTAAACCTAACAATCGAACGCAACTCGCTTGCACAAACCGTGCGATTATTTATCGGCAATAATTTACCTCACCTCACGGGTCGCGAGACAATTTTCATCAGACTTTGAATAACGATAAGATTTTACGTAACGCGGGTATTATACACCCGGCGTTGGATCGCACATTATTTTGCATATATTTATACACATCTATGTATTATTAAGAGAGCATTCGATGATTTGATTCTCACCCCCGGCGATCTCGTTAAAAAAGAGCCGTATTGCATAAACGATATTCCGATCTGCTCGACTCGTGACAATTTGTTTATGCGCCTGATGCACGGATACTCTTTGTATATAATATTGTAATATGCGTTTATGGGGCAGATAACAGCTGCAGCGTGTCATCGTAACGCCGTTGCAGTTGTACAAACGACTAATCACCGAGGCGTGTAATTATTCAAGGAGAATTACATACACGTATAGGTATGTGACGGGAGTTGAACAGCGATACGCATAAGTATATATTCTACATTGTACACAAATCAACGGTCATGCTCAACTCGGTCGATTTCACGCTCGTTTGATATCCGGTGAAATATGATTTTTAAATACAAATCTGTTCATTATACACCGAATTAAGAATAACACTGGGAAGAGAGAGAAAAAAAAGTATGAGTATAATTATCATATTTCTCGAGTTTGCGGTTTCGAAGCGATACTTTTCTCAATTAAACAAACATGTAAGGTCTTCGGAAAATAATTGTTTGACCTCAAAAACCTCCGAGATCTGGGTATACATGTGACGATGCATATGTTTTTGGTAATGCACTTCTTTTAAGACCGTTAGTTTGGAGGATTGTAAAAGAAAAATTTGACGACATAAAATCGACAAGTCGTGTATAACGTTCAACTATAAATCTGACTCGCGGAGTTGGTTGGTTCGACGCGTATATCGGGTAATAAAAGATTTACTACGATCGTAAAATGATTTTTATATAGAACGATCGAGATCCGAGGAACGAGACCGAGTTACTCGATCTCATTACTGCAAGCTTGTGAAAGTGAGGGGAGAAAAAACTATCGCGTCAATTTTTCGTTCAACGCGGTCGCAAAGTAAGTAAGAATTCTTCGCTTTCCGTAGGGTTTGAGGGAAAATTAACACCTTTTCTCACTTCAAAACTGATACGTATAATACATATACTATATCAAATCAAATCACAATCGATACGCAAGCGCGAAATAATAGCTGTAGAAGACATTGGGATTATGACTTTTATCGTAGACTGTATAAAATGAATGCAACGGAAATTACCTGATGTCGAATGAATTCTGTTATCGCCACAACCGAATAATAAGTAATATTAAACAACGTGATATAACATAATATTTAGCAAGTATCCGAACGAATATATATATCCAAGGATTAGAAACATATTTATTTTTTCTCCATTACTCCAGCGTTCACGAAATCACGAAACATTCCTCGGCAATATTATACCAAGTAAAAACTTGGCAATCAATGATTCGATAACAATACCACGTGACAAAAGATTTACGAAGAAACGATGAGAAGAGCGATCGATGGTCACGAGTCCGTCGATAAGATGATAAATGAAAATACCTTACACGTGTATATATGCGATACGCATGTACGGGATAAGAGAAGCAAAGCAGAGGGGAAAAAAGCAAGCGAGTTTAAAGAAAAATGACAAATCTTCTCTTAAATTATATCTCACACTTTCCAGCCGTTTTTAAAACGATTATTCAACGTCTCGTAAACGGAGGGGCTGCTTATAGACGTACGTAGCACGTATATTACACCTTACACCGATCGGAATTATGAGTGGACACGTTCCTTGCGGTGGAATGGTGTGATAAACAAGGTTACGCCGATGGGGTCGAGGTGAAGGGGTGTGACTCTAGCCTCGTGCGGAACAAGGAGTGCAAACATCGCGACACCGGGTCGAAGCTACCTTACATTATACCCGGCACCCTTGATAATTTTCGTATTTCTTTCCAGCCAAGGCACGGCACTCCTAACGACCGTGCTTGATTGGCTACGTGACCTACGTACCTTTGCGCCGTTTGTTTCTCACATCGCATGGATGTGAAACAACCACGAGTCTTGTGTTGCGCATATTTATGCCTTTTCAGTGCCGATTCGATTCTTCTATTATTCCTACGGTCAACGGAATAGATGAGAGAAGAAAGAACGAAAGAAAAATGAAATTGAAAAGGTCTGCCGATTTTTTATAACCCTGTGTACAGAGTAATTAGCTATCGACAAAACGGTTCGTCGTCTGCTACAGTTTAGTGCGCATGCGATGAAATTTGAGAACAGCCGTTTTTCAGGGTTACCAAATGCACTCATGCTGTCGGTGTTGAACACGACTGTCAAAATTTTTGAGGTTACGTTTACGACGGTTGGTCGTACTAGCGCACAATTGCTCTCGAATTTCAGCGCATGCGCGAATTAAACTGTAGCATGCGACGGACCATTCTGTCGATAGACAATTAATCTCTCTCTGTAGCTTGATAAATTTGACAACGAGCTGTAACAATGTTGGCCATTTTACATCGTTGTTATTCCGTATACAGTTTATTCCACTTTCTCGACTCAGGCAAATATGGAAAAAGAAGAAGAAGAGGAAGAAAAATAAGGTGGAATATTTCACTCTGCGAAGAGTTGCACAACTCGTGAAGCGTATAACGACTGAGAACTGGGGTATTACGTAGACGTGTAATGAGATATAAAACCGTAGTCGAGGTACGTGCATCGCAGTTTTGAGAAGTGATAATCGCCAGGCGCAAGTACCGCGGTCTTCGACTATACACACACAGATGCATACCCATTACACCGAAAGAAGTTACCCTCGGGGCAAAAAACGACGATGGTTGTATAAATTTATGGGGATCCTAACCTTTCTCAATCCCGCGAAAGAACAATAACAGACGCATAAATTTATACGGGAACATTTACGACGCCGAACTATAATATAACTTTAGTTACGTACGTATACATATTATGTTTTAACGAAGGTACCTTCTCACCCTGTAGGATTAACACGAGGGAATATTACGAATAGATGAATTACTTGGTGCCGTGTCAGCCATTGTTATTGTAAAAACAGTCTTTTTCTCTGGACATTAACTAGAAAGCATGCATTTTTTTGAATATACGATTTCGCCCATCTTATTTTCTGTGTTTCACCGCATTAGTTTTTGTCAACGTTCAGAGGGACGGCCAAGCTCTTTTAGAAGTCAGCAGATAATTCGGAAACTCCACCGGATGTGTTGACTACTCATATGTACATAAATCATGCGTGTATAAAAAAAAATACGGAATTTCAAGAGAAAAATGCCGGCCCTCTAAAGGTTAACCGGAGAACACTTTTATTTTCTTGTATGATAACACAAATCTACAATACACATAATACAAGTATAGTAAGTCCAACGTTCGAAAGAGAGTATAATTTATATTTGCCTTTTTGGATGAAATCCAAATTCATCCTCATACAAGTTCCTCGTGCATGAGACAGAAGTACAACGGCGGACTCTCGATTTGAGCGGAAAGGACGCGTTTCGGAGAGAAAAAGGAGAAAGAAAACATTGGGAAGTTGGGAAAAGATCAGCGACTCTTATCGTTTATCGTTCCGCCGTCGCAACGTTTTATGTTATTTTGATTTTATTAGGCGCTTATTTTCCCTCCCGATTCACATCCGAGAAAGAGAGAAAAAGGTAGAGAGAGAGAGAGAGAGAGAGAGGGAAGGATCGTGGCGGCATAAGACACAAAAAGCTCACGTTTTACGTGGAAAATTTACGACTTTTCAGCACCTACTCTAACAGTTATAGATAACAGGGGCGAGGAGGAATGACGACGATCGAGAAAACGGCATTAACAACCTCTGTGACAACCGCAAGACTGAAAACCCCGTAAAACATTCATTGCAAGCGTATCAGACGATCCGACACCGAACCTGTTCGAATTGGCGCTCGTTTTCTCGTCTTCTACTTTTCGTATTTTAAAATTTTTCATTTTCCTTGTTAAATGAAAAGTTAATTGAATTGTTCCACGGTGTAAGACATGGATACATTTCACACAATTTTTTTTTTTGTAAATTCTTTACAACGACGATTAGCGAAGTAGGGAATTAGACCAGCGAGGCAAAGTATAACATCACCTCGGCGATCCTTGCAGTATATGACATCGCATTTACAATGCATACGTGTAACATGTACCTGCACGCAAAAGGCCGACCGGCGACTTCACGGAAGCACTGAAACCCGGAATCCTCGGCAATAAAAGGGAATATGTATATATATATATATACACACATGTGTGTTTCTAGGTGAGCTTTTACCGCAAAAGATTCAAGCCGATATAATGTTTTGAATTAACGCAGGGTTGACGACTTTGCGTCTGGAAAATTTGCCGGACGTCAGCCTTTTTCACCTCACCTCTTTCAGATTTCGTTTCGATGAGAACTGATCGGTTTTTCAAACCCTTAAGCTTCCTCGTCTGGTTCTCTGACCGATTCGATCCAACCCGCGTGTATTCATATACGGCAGACAATGTGACCGATCTTTGTTTCTATTTTAATATTCTCTCCTCTCTTCGTATTTTATCTCGCTTTCACTTCCCGTTGAAGAGATACGCACAGGAAACCGATTGTTTGCCGATGCGACTACCGTTGTAGCACTTTCCGCTCTACCAACATCGGAATCAGTATTCATACAAGCGCAAGAGTGTCTGGAGGTCAAGGTAGTCGGTCGTCTCGGCGACGTTTCGATCGGTAAACTATATAATTGTATAAAGACCCTTGCCGAGTACAAATGTTCGCCTCAAACCGACAAGTATCATTCTTAGGAATCTTAAGGAATCCGGTGAGAAACAGAGGAAATGAAAATATAACGATCGTCCAGCCTTTATCGCGTTATGATCCAAGTTATACGCGTACATGATAATATTGTCCTGCGAAACAGCTGAGAAAATTTGCAGCTGCGGCAGTAAAGCTTCCTCGATAAAATTGTCAGGCATATATAACCTTTCGTAGATGTATACGTAATAACAATAAGTTGACACAAGTTGTATTACGCGTATGAAAAGTAACGAGAACTCAGTCATGTGTCAAGTATTATAATTCTCTGGAAAAGATTATCGTACACCGCAAACTCGTTGCGTATAACTGCATATATCAATATTTAACGAGACCCGGTTACGCCGCGCGTACAGCAACAATTATGACTCATTTTATTCATTATTCTCGCCGACGACCGGAATGCGATACGGCGTATGAGCGATTTATGCGGATAAACGAAGAGTCTGGATATTGATCATATGCGAAAGAGATTTTCAATCCGAGGAAAATGTTTAGTTTCGAGGATACAGCTTCGCTTTTTCACTCTACCGAGAATCTGTTACCAATGGTGACTTGCCGGTTGTTACGAAAATAGAGGATTACGAAGTAGGAGGAGAAAGAGGAGGCAAAATGTGAATTGAATTTTTAACAGCGACCAGCTGCATCGCGAGCCGCTTCATCACGCGTAGCGATCGTATATCATCCGAGATACACACGACTTGAATTATTAAAGAAAAATTGCATGTAGCTACTCAAATTCTCAGACACGCGTATTCGAGTACCTATAGTTAACGATAAGTAAATCACACGGAATTACACGCGGATGATCCGAGGACACCTTCGGAATCTTAATTAACCGCGTCTCGTCAAAGGGGATTTCGCTAAGCACAGGGTGATTACGAAAATGATATTTCGATATAGGAAAACACTCGAATAGATACGTACTTGAGAAACAAGACTTCCTCTGCCCGGTTCTGATACATATATACATCAAGTATGGATCATCTCTTACCTGGAACAGAAAAAAAATAATCACACGTTAGTATAATTTTCGGAATGAAATGATCAACGCGACGAGAAATAATTTTTCAAATTTTAGTGTGTTCGTACGGAGTTCTTCATTATAATTATATAGAGGAAAACTAAATATTCGTCAGTGTAAACGGTCCTTATTCAAGAACACAATCGTTTTATTTTCTCACGTTTCGGTCGAGACAAAATTCGACGACGCTTCCTCGGAGCCTGTAAGATATGTAAAGTTTTTTCAACCACGGGGGAACTTACTTTATCAAAAACATAATTCTGCGTAATTGTAATATATATACAACAATACGGTCAAGATAACATTGCCACGTAATTATACAGGCATTATAATTAATTTACATCACTTTTCGCTGTTCAATCCGACTTGGAAACCGAAATGATCGGCGATTTTCTATAATTACGAAGATAGATATTACCCAAAATCCACTGATTGGTAAATACAACTGTTATACACTTTCTGCAGTAACATCGTTCTCCACGAGGACGTGTAAAAACTCTTTTGCAAATTGTCCCGCATTTATTTATTTATTTATTTTTTTTAATTTTTCATTTTTTTTTGGTTCGGATGCCGGTTCGCTGCGCAGCTAGACGAATATAACGAATAAATTACAGTCGTGATATATAATATTTTATACACATATATATTTCTTCTGTGGTGAAGGAGGGTCAACTTCGCTCCACCTGCGACACCGGAAATAGATATTCACGCGCTCACGCACACATCCGTAGCCAGAGAAAGAGAGAGAGAGAGAGAGAGACGCAAACAGACACCTTATACAGAAACTACGGAACGCAGGGAGGAAGCATCAAGGATAAGAAGATCTCCACACGATGTTCAGTCGACATGCCGCCACGTGGATGTGAAACACTCAGCGATAGTATCACTAGTACATAAAATATTGATCTTGCGTGCGTTAAATTTATCGACATTGGAATATATTTGTTTTACGGTCCCGCAACCCGCGGTTATACCCTCGGCACCCCTCCACTAAGGTATCGTCGTCAGGAGAGGTGAAGGTGCTCACCAACATCCTGCATCCACCACCAACGACGAATGAAACAGCGGCTCGACTCTCTCTCGATATCGTATCTTGTCGGTATTCCTCGTGCGAGATCCACCATCTTACGCGTCTCGCGTACGTTAGATAATTCTTGTGACGTTGCCCATTTCGATTGGAAAATGGAGGAAGGAGGGGGATGGCCAAGGAGAAGAAGAAATATGATTAAACTTGAAAATTAGTTCGAAAGGTCGAAAGTCATCGGGTCAAGGACCTGGACAGCTAGAACCACGGAGCGCTTGTCCTGAAAGTCGAGTTTCACCAGGTAGCTTACCTAGAGCGCAAGAACGTCGGAGCGCTTCTCCTGGAACTCGAGTTTCACCAGGTAGCGGACCGGTAGCGCAGAATCCATGAGGTAGAAGAACCCGGTACTCGAAATCTGCGGATCGCGATTCTCATCCGTCCGTTCTACCGCGCGGTTGTTTCCAGACTGCGGAATTCGGCTAGCTGATTTTCGTCGTTACGATTACTGTAGATCAATGACGCCAGGAGAAGAAAAAATTTTGGGCGACGTCACTTTCCGAACATCCGAACATCCGACCATCCAAACTTTCGTTTCGAACTTTAATACCATGTACGATGATGTACGATATACTTGTGTCACCCTCGAATAAAACGTAGTTTACAATAATTGATGTCATTTCGTATTTCCCCGTGACTTTCACGCTTGGCGGCAAACGGTAGACACATTGTGTAATTTAACACCCTAATCAAATCTGGCCCGACCCTGTATAACACGAGGACGGTGTTACGGTGATAATGTACCTATTGCGAAACTGGGAAGCTACCCGGTCTAATTAATAACCAGAGTATCATCCCCGTGTATCATCTCGGAGCTTATACGCCGATTTACAACTGCGCAGTTTATTCTTATTGTTATTATTATTATCATTGCGTTGGAACAAAAAAAACATTTTTCGATATTTTTTTCTTCAGTGCATAGCTCACGACAGATATGGATAATTCATGATCGTTACGTGTATTCAGATGGTGAGGATCGATGACTTTGATAGATGTCGGTAGTCATTAAGCGCGCTCCTCGACTCCCCTTATTCGGTGAGCAAATCATTTATATATATTAAATCATTATCATTATTATTATTATTATAAATTTTATATTTCATTCTTTCGACTCGGAATCTCGCGTAATTGCAATGATGTGTAAGTTACACGCGTATGCCTTGTATAATACATATCTATAGTATAATATTATAACGACGTGACGGGAAATTATATTTCTTTTCAATATATTTTTATTATACCTATCCTAATTACAACAGAGAGGACGATCTACTGTGTTATGTTCAAGTTGGTATCTGAGGAATAAGGAATGGCAAAGAAGAAGAAGACGAAGAAGACGAAGAAAAAGAAGAACTTTATGTTTTGTTTCAATTTGAAAAGAGATTCTTTTATCTAACGAGATTCTTCTTCCCCTTCTTTCTTCCATAATTTATTAACCTATAAAAAGCTATTTCGTGAGATTAAACTCAAGAGGGAAGATAGAAAGTCAATTTGAATAATTCGTTTATTAATAAACCGTACGGTAGATTACGCTCTCGGTATTCTGTATAACCGGTAATTACTTCGATTCTTTTTCTTACTCTCAAATATTCCATTCTGTCTTCCTTAATCCTTACAGCTAGCACGACGCGTCGTTCGCCCTTTTTGCTAAATTACTCGTGCACGCCTCGTACCAAATCCAACGTCAGCGATACGCTTTCGTCGTTCGTTGGACATTTTATCTTGGATCTGTAGATATGCAAAAAAAAAAATAAAGGAAAGATCGTGAATAAATGTTTTGTAGAGAGAAGAAAAAAGTGTCGAACAAGCCGAAAACCGATTTCTTTTACTTGTACACGCGTGTTCAGCAATGAACGGGAATAACTGAAGCGAAAAGTCAGCATAGCGTAAATGATAATACGTTAGAGATAGTAGATAATTGGACGAGCGTGTCTTCCGCGGCTGATACGCAACCAAGGATGAATCGTCAGGGTCGGAACATCGCAGATTTCGACTACACGGAGTTTAGATAAGTTCCTAGATTTTTTTTTTTTTTTTTTTTGCCGGACGATTCGAGTCGCTATCACACGCGGTGCGATTAATTGGTCTAGTAAAAACTTGGACCAAGAAAACAAGGAAAGAAAATATAAAAAAATTCAACATCCGATACACCAATGATTATAATTGAATTATTTTTAATCCGCTAATTTCCAACAACGGTGCAAATCGAGACTCGCACGCGATCGAACGCAGAGTTGCCGATTATACGAAATTCCCGAAGCGACGTTCAAATAAAATGCACGGGGAAAGACGCGAACCAGAGAATGTTATTACAAGTTGCTACTGTACTATCTTATCTAAGAATTCCACGCCTGCTTGAGTAAGCAAGCGTGGAATTAGATAAAGGTATAAAAAAGGAGAAGAAAAAATGAAAAAAAAGAAAAAAGAAAACAACGTAAAAAATTCTGTGGTTGGTAAACTCGCCACTTATAACTGATGCGTGTAAGTACGCGTATAATGAGGTATGTATGCCAGGAAGTAGGAAAATACAAGTGCGAGGGAGTAAGAAATTTGCATTTATATTGCACTTCGTAATTTATGGACGTCACTTCTTCTCTGCACCATATAATTATTTTCGTTCGGTTTAAACGACGATACTGTATATAGCAGCGGTAGCAGCAGGAGCAACAGCCTTAAGGGTTTCCATCATCTCTGGTAAGCTTGTACCTACGCCGATGATTACCGATCGAAAAGAAAACTATGTGAAAAACGAGAGAAACAGAAAAAAAAAAAAATAGAACAAATAATCAAGCATAAATTATTCCGTTGCAAGACTATAAATTTTTCAAATATCGTTGCGCGTACCAAAGTCAAAGTAAATGTAAAACAAAAGGGGGAGGGGGGGGGCTGACGTCACGGTAGATTTCATAATTTGTAAAATCACCGTACGAATCATTCCCCAACGAAACAATTCACGTATCGCACATTCGTAAGTATTCATGAATCAAATTCCGTGCTAACAAAAGGAAGCTAACTATAAGAATAAAAAATCCACTAAAGTGTTTCAAGTTCAGAACGCGGGTATTCATTAAAATAATGCCATGCCTTAGTCCTCGGGTGGAAACAATTGTGTTTATAAACCTTAGCATCAAGAGCAGTGGGTTATGCCGTGTATGTATAACCAATGGTATTTACCCGCGAAAGTTCAAACATGGAGTTGGCGAAACAAAAGAGGCGGGGAGGTGAAGGGGTAGTCAAGGGGTTAAGGGTTCGAGGCAAAAGACGAACGAACGAACGAACGAACGAACGCGCATCGTATGGTGAATAAATACTCGATCATCGATTATTGCGTTCGTAAATTAAGCCACGTAGGTACCAGATTAGCACAGTCGTAGAACACTCGAGATCTCTACGAGGCTGAAGTTAGTAACGTTAACGTGACGAAACATCGGGTGAAAAAATCATAAATCCCATTTCAAAATAAGAGTATCTTTTGTTCATCATGGGTTTAGCAAATTTCGTACATTCCCAAAGGGTGCGATGTAAAGATTTTTTCTAAACACGCGTCGTTGCAGTAACGTTACTCTAACTTCATGCTCATAGATCTCTCGATTCTATTGTTTTGAAGACTCTAACATATCAAATACCGTAAGAAACATCCGGTACGGACTTCTATACACAACAAATTGGTGAATCAATCCAACGACCAGATACGTGATGTTGCGTTTCTAAACTGACTTTTGGTCCATTTTGTCAGGAAAATTTTGTTACAGTCAAGAAAAGAAAAAGGACTTTTCAGCATAACGTTGAACGAAATCGTTATTTTATGCGTGTGAAATTCGCGGGTGGGGATAAAAATAATCGACGCATATCGACACGTGCACACGAATCTCGCGAATCGTAACGCAAGCAACGAGTTACCAGTTTCGGTATTCAATCTCTCACACGTGGTTCTCAAATAATGTTATATCTCTTATTACAAGTCACACACGACGATTTCCGCCGCCAACGCAATCAGGCACAACCGTAATCCGATTGCTTACTCGGTATTTACCGTGTCACAGTTCCTACCTACAGGTCTAGCAATATAAGCACAGTTGGTACAGACGGCTTACATTCTCTCACGTGCACTTGCGTATATAGTTATTGTTGGATACGTGTCGCAGAGATAAGCAGGCATGCAGCAGGGCCGACGACCAACGAGCAAAGCCGCCTTTCCCGCTGTCGCGAATGAATGAAGGTATCGCCCGTCTGCGGCTGGCTATTGCCGGATTATTTATAGACCACATGTACCGCGGCACAATCATCGATTTCAAAACGGTTAGCTTGTACCTGAGCATGTAACGTTAGAGAGCCGTGTAAGATGAGCCCAAGTCGGAGTCTGGAATACCCCGATCGGTAAAAGTACGCAAAGCTAAATCGCTGTAAAACGCAATAACGGTATAAAACTACCACGTTAGAGTCACTCGCTGTCATACGCTGAGAACGATCCCCAAGATTTCGAAAAGTCTCTGACCACCTTCGCCAGCGAGAAAATTGCGGGTAACCTTGGAACGACGTCGCAGTTCGTACGTTGTAATAAATAAATACGTACGTAAACTTTTCCAATTCAATCGCATTGTGCGCGTTCCGGAGCGCAGCTTTCTCCTCTCCTCTTTCCGGCTACCGCGACAACGATGACGTCAATCAGTTCTGTGAAAACAACGGTTCTACATAGTTGAGACTTGCAGCGACGATCGGCAGGCATGCGTTATACCCTCCGTAATACGTAACGTTGCAGATACGAACGATCATGACTTGAGTGTGTTGCTAGTCCGCGTGTAACGAAACCGGGATTCTCGGAACGAATCAATCAGTCGTCGAACGACCATGTTTAGAAACGTATTTATATAACGCGGAGTGATCGGTGCGCGTGTTCAAACGAAAAAATATCATTCGCCGACTGAATCGTTGCACTGGGGGGGGATAAAGATCAGAGAGGAAAATCGGCTTAGCCGTAAGGATTCGATACTCGAGCGAGTCTTTTCTCCGTATCACTTACGCGACTACTCGGTTCCAGGGATCGAGCTGCCACGTCCGGCGTCCGTCGAACACAAATCCGATCATCGAATGCCGGCTCGATGACGCCGTCAAGGAACGTGGGTACGGAGTGACACACCTCGGTTTTACGATCCTCCGGCGATACGGCAACGCCGAGACTCGAGTGAGCCTAGAAACTTCTCGGCTAGTGTACGATGCATAGAACTCGAGAAACAGAGATTCGTAACGCATGGCTACAAATGTAAATTCGTAATACTTTCCTTACTTATTCATCCTTCATTTTTATTCACCCTTTCATTTTATCCCATAATTTTCAGCGATTCAACAATTTTTATACAACATGTCACGAAAGTGAGGAAGAAGCGCCGCGTCGTCGTCATTATCGTTATTATTATTATTATTATTATCGTCATCATTTCACGAGCATAAACAAGCGATTATTTCTACAGTAGGAGGGGAGCAAGGATGGTAAAAATGAATGAAGAAAGATGTAGACAATGTAAGGACTAGGGGGAAAAAAATGAAGAAGAAGAAGCAGTGAGAATTTATGAAGCGTGACGATTGCTCGTCGGGAGATGGATGAAAAAAAAAAAAAAAAAAGAAATCAAGGACGATAAGGGCTAGACGTTTGTTTCCTCTGACTCTCTCCCTCTCTCTCTCTCTCTCTCTCTAACGGACAGAACCTGCAGTCTGAAAAGGTAAAAAGGTTTGTTTATTCGCGCTTTAACAGAGACTCGGCAGGGCGGCTTCCCTGCTTTCTGCTGCTGCTTACCGCGGGAGAGGTAAAAAAAGCCCGGTTACCATCGCACTGGTGCTAAAATCATTCCTCCCCTCCTCCATCATTGTGATGCGAATGAGACGAATGTTTGTCGCTGTTCATAAATATTTGGAAGCTGTCCAAAATAAATCGTTGACACGCGCGTTCCGTTTGACGAGGGCAAATAATGCCGTCATTATTCGATCCTACATTTCTCAAACGATACGCTTCCGTCCCTCGATTCTCGCCTCTCCAATTCTGAACTCACCGTTTTGTAAATTTTATAACTTACATATATATATATATATACACACCCGAGACGATTCCACTTCGTTTAAACGCGCACTGTATATTCGAAAGAATTTCTCGTGTAAATTTACGCAACGTTTTATGAACGCGATGCTGGTTGTTCCAGGATAAAAATCGCGGCTGATCCTTGATTGAATAGGGTGCGTTTAGTTTCCTTCTTTTTTTTTTTTTTTTTAATTTCAGACTACATCCGACGTCGCGATTATTGTACTTCTCCGTCACATGCAGTCAAACATGCGTGCGATAAAACCATCGTACGTACCTACGTACACGTGAAGTATCCCGAAGACCAAACACGAGACCATAACGAGAGAAAAAAAAAGAGACGCATACACACACGCATTTACACGAGGAACAGAAAAATTGACGCTGATTATACAACAGATCCTGTATAATTTAACTAACGCGGGATAAATCTTGACAGCGACAAATCGCACGACGCTTCTTCACCGCAATAAATTCCTTTTCCTCGCGCCGAACAAACCGCGAGCTTCGACGTTTATCTCCGCTTCATCCCTCGCACACATATACACATACATATACATATAAAATATATGTTCCAACAAGATTATACTCAATGAAAGCTGTTTATTCCTAGAAACTTCACGATCACGATGGATCCTTCTTGCTTTGGTTTGTGTTCCTCGGCAAAGTGTGCCGCTAATTGCGAGCTGCGGATACAACAGGCATATAAGTAAGCAGCCCGCTACATACGCTGCATACCCACGGTCAAACGGACGATCTATATATCAATCGAGCAGATCTCGCGGTATTTCCGACAGAAATTACAGTCGGACAATGCGCAAGAAAAAGGAAAACAGCCGCGAAGTGTAGTCATGAATGAAAGCAATAGGATGATTAACAAATATTGCCAGCATACGCGTAAAGAGAAGTACGAAAGCGATGCGGTGATGCGGTAAAAAGAAACCGACAGTGAATAACGACGAGTTGATGACACACGGCGGTAAAATTGGTCTCGATTGGAGAAAGAGAGACGGAGAGATTGTTATTGAATTTCGCATCCATTGTACCTACGCAGCAACATTCTCAGCGCAACGAGTAACACGCTGCAAGGCGGTGCGACCCAGTGTTGTGGATTGTTGCAACCCTTTGACTGTGAACCCGTTTGACCCCTGGTAACCCGTCACAAGTCCATGCTGCGAGAGTAGTTTCAAGGTTCGCTGGCTCTCGGTGCCTGCGGAGTCAGCTGTTCGTCGAAGAGAACCGCGCGGCGTGCTTGATGCATACACCGAGAATATCGTCGCCTCGTTGGTAGGTACGCTAGAGAAGGAAGGAGAATTTATGCCGCGTAGTTTCCTTTCTAATTCCTCAACCCAGCTGCCTGCCGCCTCGCTCTATAGTTTGCCGTTACTGTTTCACGGACCGAATTTACGACGTTCGCTTTAAAAATCAAAATATTTATTAAAGATACCTCTATTTGAGCAAAGAAACAATTTTTTTTTTACGATTTCGAGATTTTTTGGACAAGTTTCGGAAAGTGTATTTTTTGTTCGATTGTTTCCTCGAATTTTAATGATCTCTAGAAATGTGGGAATAATTTGAAAAAAAAAAATAAAAATAAATAAATAAATAGCGTCGATCGATTTGTCAGAAAATTTTACCCCTGTTTTGTATACCTGACAATTATTTAACATGCGATGCGTCTCGAGAAAATAGTTGAAAAAAAAAAAAAAACCGATAATCAAGATCGTACGCTACATTGTACAGAAAAAAAAAGCGAAAGAGTTAATGCGAAATGAATCGATCCATCAGGGAAATCGCCTCAAGTACCCGGGTATTGAATGCTGATTATTGCCTGGACCACGCGACGAGCCCGCAGAGATATGAGCGTAGAGATCGTTATTAACAGATCTGACAAGATGTATAACCCTGTAATTCTGATTCGATCGATTTGATACAGGTATACACGCGCCGGTCACAAAAACGAGGAGGATGAACGAACGAACGGACGGACGGGTGTGAAAAAAAGTTGATTGCTGTGATATGCAGAATCTTTGTTTGTACACGAGCTGTTACTTTGTAACCTGGTCGTATTTTGACGTAGGTACGTCGGTGTTACTCGTGTGTCGGTTGGCGGTCGGTTACGCGTACGAAAAGTACGATTAAAGGTTCGTCGGGTGGCCGAGGATAGCTGCAAGAGGTTGGGTAAGCTAATGAGGGTAATTATCTTGAAATTTTCAAAGGCCGGGTGGGTTTCGTTTACAATAGGGAACCTGCCACGCCAAGAACTCTGGGAATTGCAGCCCGCGCCCTGTTACGACGTAAAGATTAAAAAGCACGAGGGCGGGAGGGGAGGAAGAAACACGCCAGCTTTTCATTGTGCATCGCTACCCTTTACGAACTCGTTCAATTTACCCTTCAAGCCTTAATTTACCACCACGCCGCGTCCAAGACTCTAGACTTCGTAGTCATTAGTCCTTTCGTGTATCCACCTGATACGGGCGCACTCTTCGTTGCATATTTTATACGAACACGCACAAATGGGTTGGGAAAATTTGTGGTTTGGTACCAACTCGCTGACGATGAAGATCGCGAGACACGACGATGTTCTTCCTCTGCATATTAATGACACAATCATTTTTATTTCGCTCCTACTTTTACGCCGGAAGCCTACATCTATCCTTCGCTATCGCGGTATCTTTTCACCCTGCATTCGGTGCGTTTATCGTCCCGATCAGTCCCTGATCCTGCAGTCGATAAGCGGGCGATAGTCCAACCGGTCTAAACTCACTCTGCGGAATATCAAATCCCCTTCGGTGATTGCATTGCGGAGAGAATGCGAGAGAACTAGAGAGAAAAACAGAGAGAGGGAGAGGAATTGGCGGGTCGCAGGTGATGCAAATGGGACCGATATTGTCCCGACATTACCTTTCGACAAATTAGATCCGTCACACTCGCGATCCATTTATGGTAGATCTCCAATTCAAATGTTGCGTGTCGAAAACGTCAGTGAATGCGCCTGTGTACCCGCATAATGCCTAACTAACTTTCTATACAAATATACAACTACTTGCACCCAGTTACATAGTTTATGTCGGGCATCTGTCAAGCTGTCAGTTTCGAAAAGTCTCGAAGAGAATGAGATGCAGTTACGCTAATCTTGCGCAATAAGGCCATCTCAGAGTGTCTCGGTTATTCGGTCGAAAGCTTCCACAATTATTTCTCCCAATCCAAACTTCTTCCATTTCCATTCTTCTCTTCTTACAACAAATCCTAAGGAAATCGGTGTAGAATGATGAAAACATTCACGGAATACGGTTCGGTTCCGATTCACCTGCGTAGCAGAGAATACGATGCGTCCCTAAACGCGTCTCTGAGATGTACGCTTAATTGCGAATGACTGGGGGAGGTCTCGTCACGCTTGGCGCAAAGCTAGGAGAAATATGAAAACCCTCTCGGAAGCTCGTAGGTCCGACACCGGTCGTGTTGTGCCCCTCGTAAAAATATCTTCCCGGATTGGAGCAGGGAGGCATGAAGAGAAGGAGAAAAAGCAAGGTTCTAGCATGACAAGCGAAGTGTTACCCGAGGGGAAAACCATAGGAAAAAGGGGGAGGGTGGGGTTAGGACACGGGGGTGTAGTAACACGTACGCGCTTTTACGAGATCGTAATTAGGCCCGGTACACGAGACTCGGTCTCGTCACGACCACCGCAACCACCGTCAACCACCATCACCAACCACCACCAACCACCACCGACATCGAGGCCGCGAGCCGGCGTCATTACGACTACTATTGCCCTCGTCTTTCACGCTCGCGAGGGAACGAACCGCCACTTCGCTTTATGGCAGTGAATTAGCCTGAATAATTGAAGAGAGACCCAGCGCAGGCCGAGCGGCGATTATAACGAGAGTAAGAAAGAGGCTCGAGACTCATACGTCGGATGAGCTTGCGAAGCGCTAATTTTTTGGTAATAGACCTGCAGGGGTGCTTTCGCCGCGCGCGTCTCTGTGTTTGTATGCGTAAGTAAGACAAGCTTTACACACGTATCGCCCAAAGCCTTATCGGTTCTCCGCTCTAGGGCATCGCGCTGATTGGCTGTGGCACTCGAAAGAGGAACGCTGGGTACTCGAGTTAATTATCATAATGGATTTTACCCAGTCTTGTTACACGAGCCGAACAAAGACGTAGCTACTTACCGCACCCTGATGACCAGTCACAGTGAAACGGCATCGATATTCTGTACTGATTTGAAAGATGTCAAGTAAAAGAAAAAAAAAAAAAAAAAATAACTGATAACCACGACACAACGGGCAGTTTGTTGCACGATCTTGTCTTTACGTCAAATGACAAACAACGCTCCCGATCGGATCGTCCAACATTCGTATCCTCATCGTGAGCTCTGGTTTTCAATTTCCAAGATATGAATAGACCAATTCGTGGCAACGATGACCAACGAATAACCACCAGCTATTAACCACCGTGCACCAGACAGATGATCAACACGCGTTACAACGGGATGTAAACCGAGGTTAGAACAGAGGAAGGGATTAAACCGTGGATGATTCCGCTTCTGAGAAGTCAAAGACCGGAATACGAGGTCATAACCGCGCCTTGACCACGCGGAGGGAACTCGACGACGTAGAGAGGTGGAGAACAGAGACCAATCGTTCGTTGTAAGTTTCTCAAGGCCTCTCGACCGCCTAACCTAATAAACCGTTTGACTGTCTGCCCATCCGTTCGTCCGTCTGTCCGTCTGTCTGTCTGGTTCACAGTTCTGCCAAGTACCCGACGCCCGTTACCTCCTCCTTCCTCTCCTCCTCCTCATCCATGGCTGGTGCATACCTACGGCTAACCCACTCTGCTCTCGACGAGTGCAACGCGCTCGTGGATTCAAACTCGGCGCTGAATTCCGGAATCATACGGTGATTGCCTGGCGGAGATCGATCGTTCCAAGATAATTAATATCCGTTCCTCCGATCAGGAACTCGAATATTCAAACGACGCTGACGGACCGTTATCGGTGTACGTTCGTCGTGGCGCGACTGCCTGGCATACGATTGTGAAACGAGTTTTGTCACATGATTTTTCGGCTTCGACTACCTGAGAAGTTCACACGGTACGGATCCAAGCTTTCGTACCGTAGAAGCTCGCGCTGAGATCTGAAACTTTGCAGCAATTGTCAGCGTCTTTCTAATCGCATCGCAACCCGTGTTACCAACGATTCGGGTGAATAATGGCATGGTTGTTACAGCGAGCACGAGCACGCGCTTCGAGAGAGTCAAGAAAGAAAGAAGGAAGTAGTAATTTGGCGACAATGGACTCGTAAACTCTAAATTTCTGACGATGAGATAAAAATCAAGGAGGTTTAACGGTTCGAGCGTGGAAGAAGATTACTGCACAAGTTGGGTCAATCAACGTATCGGTCTACGGTATCCTCCTCCAACGACGGGCATTCTCGACGTTTCTGACGTTCCGTAGTCGCGACGTCAATCGGCGCGCAATCTGTGTCTAGGTATACCATACAGACCGCAGCCAAAACCTTCTCCTCTAATTGAGTAATTCTTATCCGATTACAGATCCGGCTTAAACGCTCCTACGAAACTTCGGAATAACAGGGCGCTAAACAGCCCTCGACAAACTTGCGTTTTAAGGCTATAACATCGAAATCCGTTTGTCGATTTAAATCGAATTAAAGTCGACAGCAACGGCAGGAGCAGCAACAAGTTTCCTTCCATCGCAATTTCTGGATACACGGTCTCGGTGTTGGGGGGAAAATAAACACATGTCAGCCGTAACGAGGAATAATTTGTATTGTCTGTAATAAAATACGGTATTTCTGAGTAAATTGCAAATTCCGTCACAATTCGCGCACGATTGAGAGAATCCTGATTACGGTGAACCTAAATAATGATATTCATATTCGAGCTGAGGAAATTTTTTCGCAAACTCAACGGAGGTTGACCGGCATTGTCGTTACGATGGTTATTTTCGATCATCATATCTGCTTTCACTCGTAATTTTTTCCGCATCCTGTTCGTTAAATTATACGTCCTTATGCGTTAAAAATTGTCTGAAACTAAATAAGACCGTTACGTACCGCTCTAATCGCGAGCGACCTGAAATAAAGAAATAATCGAGTAACAATGACGGTTGAAAAAATATCCTTCACCGAAATACGATTAACCTACCTACCATTGACAAGTTTAGCGTCTGATACTCGTTAATACGCGTTATCGCGAGTAAAAATAAATTCTCAAACGTATTTATCGATTCGATTAGAATCGAGGTAAAAGAAAAAAATGTCGAAACTAAAATAGTTAAATACGGACACGGGATTGCCGTAAATCCGTGAAGGGTATATCGCACCGTTGGGATGATACCTTCCGCGTTTCGAACGTTACCGCCCCTGCATCACTATCAGCAGCAGCAGCAGCAGCAGCAATCCTCCGCCGTTGTGCACAGAGTAGTAAATTTTGTTTCCTTGGCGCAGTTACCCCCATTTACTACCCTGCTGGAGCGTTGCGTGTTACGCGGTGCGCTTAACGCAACGTAACGTAATGTAACGTAACACAAAGTAACGACGCCAGGCTGCACGGCGTAGAGGCTCTTCGGTTTTTACGACCAAAGGAATAGAGCGAACTCGTACTGAAACCTCCGTCCAGATCCTGCTGGAAGATCCTCGACGATGGTTTCCTCCTAACGTACATTGCAGGAAATTCAAGACCATTGCGCCGCCGAGAGAGATAAAAACACGAAATTGATGGAAGATTTTTGGATTTTGGATTATTGTACCTACTCGATTAAAATAATTTGGAAAAAAACAACGTGAAAAAAGAATCGTATCTATAAGAATGTGAAAATATGGGAGGAAGAAAAATAGAACTATACGAGTTATAATAAGATCGTTTCGGATAAACCGAATCCAAACACACTGTATAACGCGAGGATTTGTCCTTCGCAGTTCGTAAACTGCAGCCAGCGCATCAATGCGGAACGACTAAGAAAACCGTCACGTCCTCGTCACGTTGTAAAAATCGTATAAAATTATTATTCCACTTTATTTCTTTGAAATTCCCTGCAGTCACCGTGCAACTGAAAATTTAACGTTCAAATATTGTATAAAAATCCTAGGGAGAAAGCTTCTGATTTCAGGCTTTAAAGCCGAATCTGTAAAGACAATAATAGGAACAACAGAGAAAGAAAATGGCAGCACCACTGCCCAAAAATCGTATAACAATTTTTACTGCGCGTAGTTTTTTGAATATAGGGCAGAACGTTTGTTTGAAAACAAGTGGCGTGAAAAGCCCTTGATAAACTTTTCTTCTTCGCGCGAGAAAGGGACGTTTTACCTCATGGTTCTTGACGTGTGGCACGTTTCATGAAAATTATGTTGAATTCCACGGGGTGTTTTCAGCGGTTGATCCCCGGTACCGCCTCGCTCAATCTCTACGATCGTCGCTGTTAACCCCCGGTGAAAAACTGGCAAAGCACCCGATAACAATTAGTCCCCGAGCAGGGTTGAGACGCTAACGTCACTTTGAGCCCCAACTCACCCCAAGTTTATGTTTTCAACGACTCGGGGACGCGTGCCGATCCCCCAGCGCCACTTTACGACCGACCGACCGATCGACCGCCACCTTCTAGAGCTTTAAGTGTGCCTGCAGCACGCTGTGAATTTCGGCTAAAAGATACTTTCATCTTATCGATGCAGCATAGGACAGAGATGAAGAGCGAGAGAGAGAGAAACAAGGATGCGAACAACGCAGATTCCAGACGATGAAATGGAAGAGAGAACAAAATACAGGGACAGTGTTTCAAAGATCTTTAAATTCCCACTAGCTCTTGTCAACACCCCGAAGCCTGGCTCCCAGTCACTTTTCTCGGCGATAAATTAAACCTCAAGTTATGTAGCGAGGATCTTGTACATACGACGGTAAAATAAAAGCCACCCAAGTACCTGCCTCAAACTCGATTTTGGGATTTTACACAGAGGTAAATTTTATCATGTTATACCCGTATCTCTTTTTTTTCCCACGCAAGAAAATGAAGCTTTTCACACGCGCGCACACACACGTATAGGTGTAAAATATATACATATATATATATATATATACATCAACTCGTCAATGATCGTTAAGATTTCCATACGACGGAAGGATCTTGAGGCAGATCTTCGATTCGTTTGTTTGTTACGCTCTCCCGTTTCACGCCATCTCGTATTTCTCGCAGTGTATTCCTGCGGTATTTGCGGTACCGGTTGCGGCATCCTTCGCGTCAGAGTTACCGTTTCCCCGTATCGTACGAAACTGCTCCACCGAAAGCTTCAACGCCATTGCGACCCGAGCCAAGGTAACGCAACACTTCGTAAGCGGTACTCTCGACAAGTTTCGCGTTCAATGAATTTGGGTAACCGAAAAAAAGCTCGTCAACTTCGGCCACTGACGACGAGTTTGAACAAGCTCCGCTACCAGATTGGATAAAACCTATGCACGAAAGAATCGCGTCGCACCGCGTTTAGAAATCAAGATAAGTATTCCGTTACAGGGTGCAACGCGTTGTCCAGGTCGTTTCTGTCGGCGTATTTCCGTCACAGCCCTAAATCAAGCAACGCCATCCACGTCGGTCTCGCCTCCGCCTCCGTCAGTGAATCATTGGCCAACGGTCTTGAGTGCCATGGAGTAGTTGTGCAAGGTAGGCACTTCGAAAAGCGTGGAGCTTTGGCCGACCTCGCGATTACTCGTTAACCCGCGTGTTTTCGTGAATACGGGAAATCCCCCCTCACTCCCCCCACGATCAAAATATTGGAGCAGCTTCCTGTTGCTTCTATTACGGTTCCATTCTTTCATCCCGAGTACTTTCGACAAGCCGCGGAGGTCCTTTCGCTTCAACGACGGCTGAATTCTCACCAGTCTCGACTTGTTCCTCGGGGTCTTGGATTTTAATTAAACGAATCTAATTACCCGCGAGAATCATCGAAGACGTAGCGGCAACCCTTCTCTTCGTCTCCGAGATATCCGACCGACGACTAATCGGATAAATGCCCCAGAAATCGTTCCGCAAGAGATAAGAATGCCGGGATGGGCCTAATTTCAATTTTCTTATCCGAAAGGAGGGGCGACCGCCAGACTCTTCCGCCAAACTTAACGACGAACCAACTGATTAGAGAAGAAGTAATGTAATCTTGGCATTATCTTACTGCAGCGTCCTATCGTTTCATTATCGTTGTTTTCCCCTAATCGTAAAATTCCGAGGAGGAAAAAAAAATGATCCTCCGATTCCCTTTCATCATTTTTATTGCATATACACTACGTAGATGGTAACTGCTTAACGAATTGGTTTTTCTTTGCAAAAATTCCTAACCGCAAGAAGTAAAAGTCGGTCGTAAAAATGCGTCGTTAAAAAATCTTTGGTCAAAAATATGTAAAGAAATTTTTTCTTCCTTCTCCATTTCTTTTCAGGATCCCTCTCTTCCTTTCACGATAATCACGATTAAAGGGCAGCGGAAGTTTAATCAAGACGATGCTTCCGGTTGATCGATTCACGCAATATCTTTGAAACGTTTTTATTGTACCTATACATGCAAAAGTATATTCAACCGATATAAATATCTGCAGCTTACGCAGCGAAATTTCGAACGATGGATAATCAAAGATTTGTAAAAGGAACCGATCGTTTCCGTATTCGAAGATTGCACAAGCCTGAGTGAAATTGACGGTCCGTGTTTTTATTTTTTTTTTCTTTCTTTTGATATTAAAAAGTGTACGATGCACGTAGCGATCCGTATCGCCCAACGCTATGATTCGATCAATTTACACATATTTCTCAAGCACGTATCCACATTGAAATTGTTGAGCAAGGTGCACGACGCAGAAGAGTGAATATTTTTTAGGTAACAGGATCATCTTGTGTCATACCTGCGACTCTGTATACGTGTACAAACTACAGTACCCCCGAGGTAACTGAACCCAGCCGCGTTACGCAAGCTTTAACTCCGCTCTAGGAGTCTCTCTGCAGTTTCTTTACATCCATACCCCGACACTAGTTAGCAACAGAACCGACCTACCGTAGAATTTGAACACATATGAAAAGTTGCGCGTAGAAGAATAGAAAAATAGCGAGCGCGAAAGTGCGGTTGAGAATAATTCAAGAATCTAGCGCGCGAGAGAGAGAGAGAGAGAATGAATGAATGAATAGGTTTTATTATGCCCTGGAGAAAAAACTCCGTGGGCAATACGTACATAAAAAAGATTAAATATAATGTAATAAAATAAATAAATAAATAAATAAATAAAATGAAATAAAATAAAAAATAAAAAGAGAGAGAGAGAAAGAGAGAGAGAGAGAGAAAGAGGGAGAGCGGATCAGGAATCGCGTCTTGTCTCCTCAAACTTCGAAAAGCTTCTCTCTAACCATAATGAAAAAGATTTTTATCGTTGGAAAAGTTGCCGATGTTTGTTTTTCATCTTATTCTCACCGCACTCCGCACGTCACTGGGTGTAATGTTTTTCCTCGTTTGCTTTTATTATTCTCTTATTTTCACAGTGCGGAGAAGCTGCGAATGAAGTAAAAAAATAGGACTGTTTGGAATTTCCTCGATAAAACGCCCGATTTGTTCGCCGATCGGAACTCCGGGATTCGACGGCTCGAATCCGTCCGTAGAAAAGAGCATCGCGACTTCGCCCGCGGTGTCGTTATAACGTGTAATATTATTATGCAGAACATATTGTGCGCGTTGTTCCGTTTAGGCTAATGCTTCGCTTCGTGGAACTTCTGTATAAACGAGGACCCTATAGAAGTCGTCGAACTGTTAAGTATCCTCTTGTACCAACTAAAGATAAGAATGAGAAAGAATAAGAAGAATAACACGAAGAGGCGGGAGAGAGTAAATACAGAAGAGAGAAAGAAAGAGTGTAATAGTATATTCCGAATTCGCGGAAAACTGTCTGGGATAAACAACACATTTCTACAAAAGTGTATGAGAAAAACGAGTGCTGAGAAAAAAAAAAAATAAAATAAAAAAATATAACCGACAACCGTGCCTATCATATTTTTAGATCATATCCACGAAGTCAATTTGTGAAAGAAAAAGAGTAGAAAAAAAAAAAAAAAAACAGAGTAGTTGTTCCGAGTCGTATATAGGAATGATCATCGCGTACGCTGTGTGTTTAGTTACATGTACGATTCGAAAACAATTCGTGGAATGACGCATCCATTTCGGAATGCGGTTAGTCGAATCACGAGGACACGAGAAGAAGCGACTAGTTTTTGCAGTCCTTTTGCCAAATTTACAAGAATTTTATCTTAAACTGACGATATAGGTCTCTCAGACAAATCCCGTATGATTTACGAAAATTACGCGATAAGTGAAACAAAAATAAATGTGTACGATGCGGTAGATTTGACGAGTTCAGTTTTATCGTGTTAAAATTTTGTAGGTGGAAAATCGCGTATCGTAAGCGTAAGATTACGTTTTTTGGGACACGTTGTCCACCGTTTTCCTCTTCTTCTTTCCCCCCCACACGTCTGATTTCTATTCACGTATTCCGTCGAGAGGCATTTAAATAAAATATGCATTCATATTTAATATTATCGTCATTGGTATTCCACGCGGCGGGAGGAGTGGGTGAAAAACTATTGGGTATTCCGAGGGGAAGTAGAAAGAAAGAAGAGGGAAGAAGGAATAAGGGAGGATCGAAGGTGGGGATTTTCAAAGTCACAAACGAAAAATTGTCACAGATTTTATTCCCGATTCGTAGGAAACTCTCGTCTTTTCGAGTATCACGAGTATTTTTCCCTCGTCACTGCATGAATTTCACGGGGAAGAAGGCAGAGCGTATTATGGTAGAAAGGCTGCAGACTTATCGACGCCTCGATCGAGGCCCGGACTCCATTTAGTTTTTTCAAAAAATCACGAACACGCACATTGTTAAATTTTACTCAAAAGCAAGGCGTAGAATTTTGGATTAGCTCGAAGTTAGGCAACTTTGCTCCCTGTGATGCGATCGCACGTTTTGAAAAAAAATTGTTGATTCGCAATTACATACAGGATTATCTGAAATTTAGTAAGTATTTAAAAAAAATCCTAAATAAAAGCTTTTTAATATCCGTTATGTATCGTTTTGGAGTTGATTAATACCCGTTTCGTCAGTCGTTTATTTGCCTCTTCCTTTCCAGCAGTGTTTATGAACAAAAAAATAAAGGTAAAAAGAAAATATAAAAATGGAGAAAGAAAGAGTAGCACAAGTCATTTTCTTCCGACCCGCGCGCGATTCGCAACCGCATTCATGTAATAATCGTTGTCGCGAATTTCCCGAATCTTTTCAAATATTACCGCCGATGTATCATTTGTACACGTATAACACATTACGTAATGAAATTCCGTTCAATTTCACTATCAGTACCTCAAATGACAAATTATTACTGTATAAAAGAAGTTTTGCCTCGCCGGCACTGCACCGAAGTGGAAGAAAAAGAAGAGTACTTTCGAACTTGTCCATTCACTAAAAATCCGCGGGAAGACGGTTTATCGTTAGCCCCGTTTGCCGCAACTCCGAACCCGTCAGTCAGCCGGCAAACTCTTCCTCGCGTTCCAAATTAGCGTAAAGTTCATGGACAATTGCGCACAGCACTAGTTGAGGGGTAAAATTTTGAAATCTTGCAAGCGAAGAAAAAAAGCACAAAAAAAAACAAATTCGAGAGAATTCATTGCATAATCATAACTCTTGCTATGGTAAAAAAAAAAAAACAACAAAGTTCACTCCGATATTCCGATTCAGAACGAATTCTCAGCAAAAAGATCCTCCCTCCTGGTATGCCCAATCTTTCATTCATTCCTTCATTCATTCATTCATTCGTTCAACTGTTTTCTTATTTCTGAACAGCACGATTTTTCTTTCCATTCGTCGTCGTCTGAAACGCGTTTCCACTTGTGCAAAGTACCGTTCGCTTATATAGGTGAATAGGACGTCGACCGCCTGTACCATCATCGCCGTATCTTTCGTCTCTCTGCGTACACCGATCCATGTAATATCGTAAGTAGGTATATAGCGTCGTTGGAGCATGGCGCCTACGTAAGGTGGTTTTTTTTTTATCCCCACCCTTAGCTCGATTTTTCCGCAACGTAAAAATACTACAATTAACGGCGTAGTGTCTCCCCTCCCACCCTCACCCCGCCCCCAGCCCCTCACGACAGCCCAGCGACGTCGAGCTTTGTTTCCCCCTCTCCACCCCCCCCCCCCCCTCCCTTACGTCCGATTCCGACTCGCCCCTCCCTTCCTCCCGCTTCCGTTTAAGGGAAGAAGGTAACCATGGAAACGAACGCTCGGTGCATCCAAAACCCGCGATGCAGTTACGCGCACGTTCACCGAGAACGGCGGGGATTTCCTACCTCCCCCCCACACCCCCTCCGCCACCGCCGACGTAGGGGATGTATATATATATGCGTTGTACGTGAATCGGGGTGTCTGGCCGGCTGAAAGTCACCCGCTCCGCGTAGCTAGACCCCTAATTAAGCTCGGCCCTAGTTTTCTACACACTGAACGAGCTGATACAACACGCCGAAACGATACAGCGAGATTTTAGCGGATGAAAAACGTTCGTTTCTCGCGATCTCGGAAAAGATTTAATTTTTCATCGCGCGGTTCAAGGAAAATTTCTTCGTTCCCGCGCAAGTGCCGTAATAATCATTAAAATAAGAAAACAAAATTTGGAAAAGAATTGAATGAATGAGAGAGAGAGAGAGAGAGAGAGAGAGAGGGATAGAGAAAACCTAAATAATACGGAAAATATAAGAAAACCTTCGCGTACTTTAATGAGTTTCTCTCGTTTTTATACATACCTTATATATAACGCCGTTTCGCGTCTCGGCTTGTTATGTATTGTTAGTCGCGACAAGCGACGACGAGGCAATTAATTCTACAGTCTTAAAGAGAAGAGAGAAAAAAAAAACGCGAGAAAGAGAGGAATGAAGAAAGGAAGAACGAAAGAGATAGATGGACGGATAGATATACAGAGAAAGAGACGTAAAACGTTGTATAAAAGTCCAAACTCTCGCGTCCGATATACCGATCCGGAATATTAAACGACGCAAGCGTTGTGACAAGTAGACGCGGCAGCTGCATCGGGAACATTCGTAATCGCGTATAAATTGGACGGGAATAATGAAAAACAAAATTAAATAAACAAAAAAATTGGGTGCCTACGAGGGGTGCGCAATTGCACCCCGTGCCAGCTTCTGGACCCGACGTCGCCGCGGCCGCTGCCGCTGCTTCGAGAATCGAGGCTGCGAGGGTGGAAAGAGGCTATAGGCTGCGGGGAGGGGGTGGAGGGTGTCTTGAGGCCGACGCCCAGATCGATGCTTTCGTCTGAGGCTTCTGTAGGCGGAGGCTGGCTGGATGGCTGGATGGCGGGGTGGATGGCTGGCTTGGTTGTGCCGCGGTCGCCGTGTGCCAAGGGCCGCTTCTTCCGGCCACCCTCGACGAGGACGAGGACGAGGGCGAGGACCACGTGACACTTTATTCCCCTTTTCGTTCCTCCTCCGCGTTTCCTCCATTACATTCTACGCGTACGTTGCGTTTATTTTATACGTTCACCCGATTCTCACGCAACCAAGTCTTTATCCTTTAATTTTTTTTTTCTTCATTTCTCTTACCCAACTTTCGCATCCTTTCTTTTTTGTACGGTAAGTACTTTGCTTCTTTTTTTTTTTTTTTTTTATGTTTTGTCTCCCGGTCCCATGGTGTGTAACGTTTGCCGTGAGAAATTAAGATACATACGTAGATTTGTCGTTTCTCCATTCGGAAAGTTACTTTTACGTTCATTTTGTTAACGGACGTGTTCTTATTTTTTTTTTTTTTCTCTTCTTCATCTTTGCACGTGTTATAACACTACGTCCGATTGAAGACATTTTCAGTGCCACAAGGAAGTGAATTGTAAGTAAGAAAAAAAAAATTAGATTACGCACGAGTATATGAGAATTGAATTTCTCAATTTCCAACGTTCCATGGCACCAAATTGGTTTGCACAACCAATGCGATTAAAATAAGAATAAGAATAATAACAAGCAATGATCCCCGTATTTTCGCAATCGAAAAATTAAACCTAAATCCAGAAAGAAAAGACCTTCCGCTCTCGGTTCTTATCTTACGATTAAAAAAAACAATCATTCGCGCGCACTTGAATGCTTGATTTCGCGCGAGATCTTAACTTGACGAATACCAATTTTACTTTTTATTTTAATTTTCCAACGCAGTAATACCAACGCGCACATTTTACGCGCAGAGAGAGAGAGAGAGAGAGAGAGAGAGAGAGAGAGAGAGAGAGAGAGATCTCGTCATGGATACATGTGAAAAGATTACCTACGCGAAGGTGTCGGTCGGCAACGCGGCGATGAAAAAGGTGAAAACTGGGGCGGCATAATCCCTCTCGAAACCCTTTCGTTTTCCGCCGCGAGGCCGCGTTTCGCTGTTTTATCAAAACAACCCCCACCCCTCACAGCTTGACGGTCCACGGCCCGGGCGACGAGTGCGGAGGTCGAAGCCGGGAGATTCGGGGTGGAAATAAGGAAGCAGGCAGGGAGCAACACTCTCTCTCTCTCTCTCTCTCTCCTTCTCTCTCCCTTCCTTCTTCCAGCCACCCTCTTCCTCTCGCTTCCTTGCCTCGAGGGGGGGAATCCATTGTGGGATATTTGGGCTCGCGTCGAACCGAAGGAAGTCCGGACTGGTGACGGCGCTCACCGAACGGTCTCTCATTGTCCTTCTAATTGTCCTTCGAGGATAACCGCGAGCCTCGATGCTCGAGAGGCCCTAGCGAGGGTGTCCCAGAAGAGGCTCCTCAAGTGTCTCGCCTCCTTTTCAAAACTCTACCGGAGCCTCGATAGATCGAAATATATAACGAACTGCGTTGGCGCTGTTTGTACAACCTTTACACGTCCAATAACAATAAGAATATTTTTTACAAATTCAATCAATCCGTTCGATTATCGCGTAGAAATTGACACATTTCTTTTTTTGCATCCCGTACGTTCTCGAAAGCACAAATTAGCATTGTTCGATCGTTTTTCCGTTTACATGGCGTACACGTGAATATCGCAGGCGAGTTCAAGAGTCACTTGGAACACGAATTTCCGGGTGAACGAGTAACTTCCGACATATGAAGGCAGGAACGAACGAACCTCTGTAATCAAGAATATTTGACTTGGCAGGAGAAGTTGAAAGGAGGGGACCGTGTGACGTCATCCCCCGCTCTCGTAATTGTCCTTTGAGGATACATCCTCGTGAGTCGAGGGTCGGATACCGGAGTGGATCATTGGGTATCTTGTATTTCAAAGGGTTCTCACAATTGATCCGAACGCGTCTTCGTCTTCGTCTTCGCTTATCACGCATGTACGCAAATCGAAGTACGCGACGTCCTATAATTATTCATATGCACGAATCTAAAAACTGATTTACGGTTACACATATTAAAACCTCGGCGTTGAGCTTTTAAATCGAGCGAACTGATTGGCCAATCAAAAGTTGAAAAACGTTCGATTACAAGTTTTGAAACGTTTCTCTTTCTCTTCCATCTTTCGCGCATCGACGCGCGAACGGCAAGTTTGAAATTCGCGTGAAACGAAAAAATTTTTGAATAGCTACGTCGACTCGATCATCGAAATAATCACCATCTGCACACTCGATCAGGTGTCTCAAACAGATGTGCGGCAAAAAGTCTCGCGAGTTGTTGTTGTTGTTGAGAAAGAAACTTTGGCACGTAAAAAATGAAGGGGAAAGAAAAAAAAAAAAAAAAAAATCAAGAAACCCATAGAGACGAGAGATCGATCAGGGAAGGTGGGGGGAGGGGGGGAAGGAAATCGAGCTCGTCCCTCTTGTAGTTGGATAATTTATCGCCGTTATTCGAGCCGCCAGAGGGATGCAATCCTTGATAAGAATCTGTGCCGAGCGATGTGCCTTTTGCGAAACTCGAATTGTCTCCTCGATGCTTGGAATATCATCCTTAAGCACCCAGTGAATTTCGCGCTGCGATAAATATAATGCAGGTAGAGAGAATTAATTGTCGGTACAGAGAGTCGCGAAACGTAGATTCGTCCCGAGACTCCAAGATGGATGTAATTACAAGATTAATTAGGACAACTCCCTCGAGTTTCCCACTTAGCATAGTAACGACGGGAGTTTGAATCTTACCGAGTTGCGAGTACGGTGTATAAGACAAGGTAACGTACTTGCTCGTCGGAACTTTTCTGTGTTATTCCCGTTGTTTCGCCCGCTGCCACACAAGTTGATAACTAGCTTGAGCTTCGACTATAACAAAACGTGCACTTCTGAATACAGAAAACAATTCGGACGAAAAGATACCGACGACTTCGAGTCTCTGCTTCGTGTTTCCTTCGTTCGAAACTTGGCGAATCGAACACGCTTACGGGAAAAATAGTTCCTCCAATTTGATGAGATGATAAAGGAAACAGAAAAAAATAACTAGCAAACTTCGGAAGCGTTATACGCATACCACCACCACCATCGACTCATTCATCCCCCGGACAATAAGCTGCAACCGTCGAATACAAAATGAATAGCAGAGAATTCGCGCGTACAAGAGTTAGTAGGTAGGGAAGTTGTACAATACGCGATAGAAGTCTATTGCTGTGGCCAGCTACTGGCTACTGTACGGTATGTACGACTGTGCCCGTTGCTAACTTTGCAGGGTGGTAGGAGTAGTACATAGAAGTTGTCTGTTCAACAAAGTTACACAGTGGCTGTATTAGCGGTGTGTATAGAAAGCAAGCGGTAATCCCCCAGAGTAGAAGCCTGCGGAAGCCAGTCACGAACGACTCTGGACAGGGAATCAAATCGAACCGTTTGTTTTATTCCTTGCAATTTCTGGCTTTTTTTTTCCCCCCCGAACTTGCACGTCTGCACAATTCCCTCGGCAAATGACGCGACGTTGTAACGCGATCGATCGATTCGCCTCATCGCCGATTCAGTCTCGTGTTTACCATGGAACCGTCCTGTTGTTGGTGGTTGCAGGACCATCAGCCCCTCTCCTCCTTTCGCTGGATTGCAATCAATTCGAGTTTTGGTACCTACGTTTCACGGTGTACCTAAAACGACGTCAACTGTTCCGCACCGGCTGGAAAACGCCATCCCGACGCTAATGAAATACGTGCAGGAGTTGCCTAAAAGAGGTGTCAGGTTGTTGATGTACAGGAGAGGGGTTGAAAACCTTTGCTTTTGTCTGGAAATTTCAACCCTCCCCCGCCCCCTCTTCAATTTTTCAAACGTCAGTGAGTCCGTTTGTAATTTATTTATTAATTTTCTTTCGTTTCTTTTAGGTACATTTATTTATTCGCTGTTTCCTTTTTCACTTTCACTTCCTTTTTACCCCCCCTCGTTCTCTTGGTAATCCATCCTCCCTTCGCGCTTCTGCCGCATTCGTCAGTTTGACTATTCACCTCACGTACGTCCGCGCACGAATCTACGACTCTACTTTTCGTACACATAAGGGACGATGCTGACGTATCGACGAGGCCGATAATTCGAGCGTGACGGAAATGCCACCGTCGACGAGAGAATCATCCCCCGGAGTAAGAACGTAGCGGTGACTCGGCCAAATTGCAATACCGCAAAACGGTGCCGAGTAGGTATAATTCGCCTCTCAATTCCTTCCATATATATATAATGATATTGAGAATAAGGGTGGGGGGGTTAAATTATCACCGCGATACAATCGATAACCGGAAGTGGCGTGGGCGGTCCAAAATGAATCCGGGACCTGAAATTGGCCGAAGCCAATCTACTTGACCTTGATCTTGGAAAGGTAATAACGGGACCTCGGTCAGGGAGTAAAGGACTCTCCTCCGAACCCCCCGAAGCTTCGAAGAGGACCGAGCACTCTGAAGACTTGCTTCGACGATCCGACCACCTTTCACATTCAACGAATTAATTCTCGATAACACCTTTCCAAAAGTATCGAAATATCGAGGCAAGAACGCAACCGTGAGGAGATTTCCACAGAAGCATACTACTGCAAAATTAAATGCTATAAATTATCCACTCGTTGTCAGAACAAACACGTCGAACGAATATTAACCTATAACCGTGCTTAGAAATGACAAAATCAATTCCTTCTTTTGTCGATTCTTTTACGTCCACGTATCTATCCAACATCGAATTACGGTTCGCGGTTCAGGCTGACTAATACCGTATGCATCTGCTCTACACATGCATGTACGGTGTAGAATTGCACGTGCGAAAGGATATTGCGAGAGTGCGATTTTTAATTATCTACAAACTGCAACCTGCAACCTGCAACCTGCGGACTACCGTTTCAACTTGCCAATTAGGGGTGACAAAACTTTGCGCTAGTCGACCTGGCGCGTGTACAGGTAGGTATATAAAGTTGTACGAAGTCCAGACACTGCAGTTTATCGGCTTCGGTAGAAGCATATCGAGAAGCCGAAGATGATGGTCGGCGGGTGTTTCGCTAGCCTGTAATGCAAATTCGCGATAGTCTCTCTCCTCGTCGATCCACCATGCAGCCTGTACGGTCCTTAAATAATAATTCGATGGTTTGAGAGCGCAGCTGCTACCCTCGTTAGGACTTCGATCCTCCCTCCCTCCCTCCCTCCCGCGGCATCATCCCCGTCAGAGTCCCCGTCGTCACGCGTTATGAATATATAGATATATGCACGGAAGCACGCAAGGAACCACGCACGCGGCAACGAAGACAGAGGGGGGCGAGATCATCGGCGGTGGTGAAGACAAGGTACGCGGAACAACGCGTGATTAATACACGTCGGAAGTGCAGCACTTTGCCTCAAAATCGTGCGAATATTCACCGCGTCGTATTGTCGTGACGGGAAAGCGAGAGATCAAAAATTATTCGAAGGAGAATCTAACAATGTGAAAATACGACGTTTCGCGTTTCGGGAATAAATTACATACGACGAATCACTTTTTCATAGAGTTTGATGGAGTTTTGACTTGTACGGATGATCGCGTCTCCCTGCGTGAAAAGATATGTGCACGTATTACAATGTCTACATATGTGTACAAAAAAGATGCAGGAAGGGGATAAGCGAAAACAAGAGGAGAAAAAAAGGAGACGGAAGAATATGAAGAAAAACTACCGTAATGGGCGAAAAATACTCTCTCTGCCGCTGGGTCAAACGTGCGGGAAGCATTTGTGGCGTCACATCCGGTGGCGCGGGGATTGACGATGGGAATTTGAAAGCCCAAGACAGAGGGTTCATTTTTCATCGCCGCTGCGCTGCGGAGCTTATATTTTACACATATATACACAATATACATACCTTGTACACACTGCACTCCGTCACACTCTCTCACCCGGGGCAGAGATTTTTCAAATCCATCGTGAGAAAAACAAAAATGATTAATTACATCCTGGCTGTGTACACAAATGTGCAATATACACAGCACGCATGGATGTGTGTACGTGTACCTAAAGTCGACGATACGAGTGTCTATCGACACACTTGTAAAGCGACGTAGCGGTTAAGGAAGAATAGTAGGTAATGTCCCCTGCATAGACGGTAGTGAAATTGGAATGAAATATACTTGTGTCAACAGCATTCGGCAATGCGAAATAATCGAAAATTTTTTTCCTCACCCATGATGTCTCGATTTTTAAACTTCGTATTCAGGCTGTGGAAAAAAATTCATACACGAAAAATAACGCACGTAAGACGCGTATGTATACGTAAATACACGGTAATGGAAGAAATATATACGTACATACGTAACTAACGACCTGCATCGATCGGGTATAATTTCTTCGTCATAAACAGAGCCGCGAACCACCGAATTATGACACGGACTAAAAAATGTATAAATCAACGTATCTTACGTTCCAATTTTAAGATTTCTTACCAACTTACGAGAGCAGAGCCGGATGCCGAGGGCGTTCTGATCAGCGATCTGACGAAGTGGACTTACCTGAAACAAAAAAAAAAAAGAAAATTACAATTATAATTGCGACGATCTTCAAAGAATCGGGATGCTAAACGAAATTGCAGTTATTTAGCGGAAATAATTTATTGCGGTTAAATCGTTCAGCTGTCAATTTCAGGCGTGAGTTCTAGCTGTATTAATAATACCTGTAACGATAGTGAAACTCGATCTTAGGAACCCTTTGAAATAACCGCAACACCGCGGGTAATCGACTCTCAAATTTCGACGGGATCAAATATCAAAGATAAAATGAAGAGGAGATTCAAAAGTGCCCATCAAAAATCTTGGAATTATTAGTAATCGATACTGCACAGGTTTGCAATTAATCCTCAAAGTCTATTACGTCTATACTGTACAAAAAAAATCAACCTTTTTTTTTTAACTCAAGTCGAAAACGTTGTTTGAAATAACGAAAAGAAGATGCTGTCCAAGTTTCAGCTCTTATTATTAATATCAAGAGGTACCTAATCCCGATTTTCTATTTCCCATATAAATAAGAAGGGAAAAATTTGTTTTAAACTTTGGAATTTTACAACTCGTCAGCGCATCAAATCAAAACGTATTCTTGTAGGGAAGTGAACGTTCTACAAAAACGAGCGTCATTTTGCGACGAAGAGTTGTCACTTTATGATAAATCTACTCGTTCAGAAGTTATTTAAGGTCAAAAGGTATTCAACGACCTTAAATAACTTTTGAAAGAGTAGATTTATCATAAAATGACGAAAGATCTTTTTTGTAGACTGTTCAATTCCCGACAAAAATACTTTCTGGCTTTGCCGGTACACTAACGCGTTGACGAGTTATAAAATTCCAAAGTTAAAATAAAAAAATAAAAAAATAAAAAAATTCAATGTTATTTAGAGAGAAGAGCTGAAGCTTGGACAGTATTTTTTTTTAAATACTGATGAACAAAAAAAATGTCGATTTTTTTATACGGTCTAAAACATACATATATATACATATATTATATATATTACATATGAATTCAGCAGTTCTAGCGTTCAAACGAATGAATTAAACCTTCGCATTCTGATAAATCAGTCGAACACGTTAATCGGTTATTTTCAGCACAATAGATTCATTAATGTATCTCGAGTCTGCCATATAATAAAAATAATAATAATGATAGTTCTCCTTCTGCGATTGCGACGACAACCGATTTTCAACTCCACAACTATCATGTCCATACAATGAAATAACCACATAAAATATATATATAACTCTGCAGCGGCTGTAACTCGTAGACAGGTACGGGGTTTTATTTTCAAACAATCCCGCACGCGTCGTTCAATTGGAATACGTTATACATCCCCCACGGCCTGGTGATTAGTTTATGGTTTAATCACGCAATTAATATCGTGTTCCGGTGTAGGAAAGGCCTCGCGAGGATTGGCGTCGGCGGCAGCACCGATCTTACGATTAGCCGGCTTGGTTCTTACCTACGACAAAACGTCCTTTCGAGATTCGGGGCTACGGAATTAAAATTTATCATACATCAACGAGCACCAAGGAATTCGAAAAGGAATTTTCCCGCTACGCGTATCCCGCATTGCAACAACGGACGTCGACGACGTCTTTCGCGATCTTTCCTCTCTCGTCTGCTTCACGTATTGTTGTAAAGACGTGGTTTAATCGTTCACCCGACTATTAGTTTTAATCAACACCTCTCCGAAAATGTCAACGCTCCTTTTTAGTTTAACATACGCTGGCTGCAGCGCACGAATCAAGAATTTTACTATTATTTGACACAACGTCGTCGCGACTATTAAAATTCATTCAACGAAGGGTCGGGGGTGGCATAGACTCAAAAAATTTTCATACAAAAATCCGTACTTTCGCCAAGTTTTATCGACGTCCTTATTCATTTTTATTTATTCCTCTCTGATTTCGCGCCAACGGAAATCACGCCGAGTGACGGGGCTGCGAAGTGATTCGAGCATCGCGACGTACATCGAAGTGCGATGAAATTTCGCGGAGGGATTCATTCGAGTATAAATTACAGCGTAACTCCTCGACTTCTGCACCACGTACGACGTATGTAGTCAGCTACGTCGCGCGTCGATCCCGCGGTCTATGTTTAGACGAGCCACGTCACATCCGGTCTCTCATCTCCCCTCCGAATTGCACCCGGTCAAGTTCCCGACCTGCAGCAGGAAGTCAAGTCCTCGTGCTCTCGAACGCCTTGTACACATATATAAATGAGAATTGTACGTATGTATGTATGTGTTTGCATTGTATAGCGGTACGGCGATTGTTACGGTGCCCGCATTGCGATATATTTATGAATACGTACAATACCTTGTACATACATACATACATACATATATATATATATATATAAAAAACATACGTTGAATTGTTTCGCTTCTTCACGTTAGTTGGGTTATCAGTCATCATCGATCATATCGGCAGCGGCACGACCACCGAGCCTAACGATAATCTTTCAGGGATTTTCTCTCCCGCGCACGCTTTCAGATCATCGGAAATATTTACACCCGATGCTTATAATGCTCGGATACACGATTTGGAATCGCGTGCATGACGAATTGTAATCACGCGGGTGGTTCGACGCGTCGAAATATTGGCACACGATACCTCTATCTTGGACATCGACGGATAATAGAGTTTCAACGGTCGGCATCGATATAGTCTATCACATAACCCTGAATGACGGAATGACGCGATTTTGTCAAACGAAGGGATAAATATTTCCGGTAAGAAGTCACAGACAGTCACAGCGACAGTAATTGTCGTACAGACGATAATTGGCTTTGACGGAAATGAAATAATCAGGTTTGCACACGGTTTAAGAAATTTTTTATTTCGGCAACTTAATTATAACGTAAACATTATACATGTATACTCGTAGACGATACGGTGAACGTATATTAGACTCGAATGTACTGCAACATATAATATAATATCGTGCATACACGTGAAGCGTGCGTAATTAGAAAAATGATCGTAAAGCGTCGGCGAGCCGACGCGCGGCTGACTATGATTAAAAAAGTAATTGCTATTAATGCAAAATCCAATTAAAAATATGGTGTGCTCCAATTAAAACGTCCAGCACGAGGATCGGTCCGAGGGGGCGGGAGATGGGGTGAAAAAAAAAAAAAAAAAAAGTAGAAGAAAAAGAGCAAGAGAGTGAGAAAAAGAGTGCAGGGTTTTCATTAACAAGTGCATGTGCAGCTCCTAGTTACTAGTTTTCTATCTGGTATTAAGCAGCTGTAATCCCGTATCCCGTCCACGTGAATACCTACAGATATCTATGTCTAAGCCGTATGTATCGTAACATATGTGCCGACTCACGATGCACGATATTCTGCATCGCCTTTCCCCGAAGTCAGCGAGACACGGACTTGAAGGGGAGAAAAATTTCTCGCAACGTCAATTTGCGGTATATAAATCAATCGATAAACAAAGGGGGATATCGTAGCTTGTTCGAAAGAAAAAATTTCCTACGAGATTTGGAGTTTCGACGAGACAAATATTTTTATGCTCTGTGCGTGCGATGATATACGAGAAAGGGAGGGGGGGGGTGGAATATTTTAAAGTTCTACGAGGCGTGAAAACATCAGGTCGGAGACTATAACATTCGACTTCCAAGCCTTTGGATGACACTAATTGGCAACATTTGGTGGACGAAAATTTACTTTCACGAACCGATAAATATATACAATAAATGTGTTATGATAATTTTTATGAAAAGACATAAGATGCTTCGAGAACCTTATTCATCGATATACAGAGTGAAAGCTGGAGTAGCACCAGTTTTTTTTTATATAAAACTTTTATATAAAACTAGATATAATTAATAACAAGTTAACTACGCGCAAATAGATGTTTTGCATTGTTTTTCAATTGGCACGAACGATTCGGTTCGGTTTTTTTTTTTTTTTTGCAATCTATAAGAATTTATACCCTCGTTAATTAGAAATCTCGAAGATGTGAAATCTCTGTGAGGAATAACAATTAGTTCGATTTAAAGATCGCGGATCGGTAAATTGGCTATAAGTCGAGGGAAAAGATGCAATGCAGCAAAACGATGAAAAAAAAAAAAAGAAAAGAAAAAAAAAAGACCGATACGATAATAGCTAAAACATTCCTCGAGCAAGTTCCTTCAGGGTACAAACATAAAAATACACATCCATCCGTCCATCCATCCATCCATCCCGAGGTGCGCGCGTGTGTGTGTAAAAATTGATATCATCGATTTTTCGAGGGTATCCGAAAACGGTGAATCAGCCCGTAGTTGAGAGGGCCTGTTATCGTCTCATGAATCGGTCGTCGGTTTGCCCGCCTCGGTGTAGAGGAGCTGTTTGGAACAGCACGAGCCGTTCCGCAGGAGAGAGGAGGAGACTCGTCGTCGTGACGTATCCATAGTACTACTTTACTACAAGCCGAAAGTTCCACCTCTTTCCGCGGTGCACGTAGCTCGACGTAGCCATGGCAATATTGATCCAGAGAGCCGGGGGTGGCGATGGTGGTGGTGGTGGTGGCGGTGGCGGAGTTCGTCGCAGACGCGGGGGCGTCCAGGGCGTCGATCGGGGAGGAGGTGGCAGGCAGGCAGGCAGGAAGGAAGGAAGGCGAGAGGGCGCGCGGCTCTTCCGCTTATTCGCCGGTAGGATACCACGTGTCCGGCGTATCCATCCCGGCCGGAAAAAGTACGCAAAGATTTTTCCACTCTTACGCCGTCCTCGTCGAAAAAACGGCCGGTAAAATTTCACCCTATGAATTGTTGCCGACATTCCAGGATCGGGCAGAGTTTATCCTTCGACGGAATCCCGATGACGAGGTTTCGAGTCTAACAACGTAGAAAATAAATTGACGATTTTCCGAATCTTAATAGAATATCGTAGTGTACCCTACCTATTCGTAATTCAGTCTTATCGTTGATTACCGAATATTGCAAGATTCTTTCATTGTTTTACAATTATAACGGAATAATTGCCATTTTTCCTTAAAACGACAAACAAAAAAAAAAAAAAAAGAAAAAGAAAACAAGCCCTACCCACTCATTTTAGTCTATGAACGATGTCGCCCTATTCTCCTGATTTTCTAAATTACAAACCGCGGAAATACCGGTTAAGAAGCGAGCTCTGGACGGAGAGCAGGAATTTCGAGAGGAGCAAAATTCTATCCCGGTCCTTGTACGACGGAGGATGCCGAAGCCTTGGATCGAGCTTCGCGCTTTCCGAGGGAACCGCCCTTTTTTTTTGAACACCCGCCAAGAGAACATCCGAACGAAGAGGTGAGGATGCGATTTTTGCTGAAAACACGCGCAACTCGCCGATACTGTCTGCATTGTCAGTTTTCATACACGATGATCAACGAATCGAATAATTTGTAGACAATTTTTCGTCGGTTACTTGCCAACTAAAGAAGAAACTAAAACTAAAGAGTCGCTGTTCCGGAAAAGAATAGTTGAAAATTTTTCTAAGGAAATTCATTTGTGATCTATTCCTTATTACTCGCGTATAATGAATAATATATTTATACATATAAAACACACACAGAGACACACACACATCCTGTACAGAGAAAAAAGAAAAGCGAAAAGGAAGGACGGGAGAAGAACCGTCATCAAGAATACAAAGGAAAGGTATACGACCGAAGGACAGGCAGGAATTGTGAATTCACCTCGCGCAGACTGACCTGGAGCCCGAAGGCGGACGTGCAGGCGGCGGTTCTCGTCTGGTCCATTAGGAGGGCGAATAAGAAGAGGTAGGGACATAGAAAACAACGGGGGTGGATACGTATACACACACACACACACACACACATTGATATCCATAAATATATAGACTATGGGAAAAGTGAGGCAAAGCCCGGAGAGAAGGGAGGGAGGGACTGCTTTGAATACGGGTTGGCGGTGCAAGCCGAGAAGCGAAAAGGAAAGAGGAACAAATAAGAAGGGCGAGGGAGGGGAAGTTGTCCTAGGTCGGCGAATATGCCAACCTATAAACCGGCTGTCGGGAATTTGAGAAAAATACTATTTGTCACCGATCGACGAAAGAAATGATCCCAAGGAATTGGCGGCTAATGAAACGACTCGACTTTTGGCACCTGGATCGGTAGTAAAAAAAAAAAAAAAAAAACTCCATATATATATATATCTATATGTACGTATGAAACATGTATCGCAATTATCTGAAAAGGATGAAGAATTGCTCCTAATCTCGGCGTGTTATTTTTCCAATCCCGCGAGATGGCCGCAATTTTTTCTCTTCCCTCTCGGCAGTGTCGGATAACCTTTGCGCGAGGAAAAACCGACCCAGCGGAAATCTGACGCGAAAGCTGAAATCGGATAAAGGAACGAGATGACAACTGAATTCCAAAGAACACCTACGTATGTATAAAGAACGAGTCGAGCGGATTAATAAATCAAAGGATGATCCTCGAGGATGATCTTTTTCCCCGATTTCAATTCCTCCGCCATTCCGCACGTTCGTCATACTTTTCACCCGTTTCCTCAAGATTCTCTGCGGTACGAAAATCTCTGAAACGATCGCGCATTTATCGTTCCCAAGATTCCTACATCACGCCATTGCGCCTTGCGATTCGTTGGCAATTACTAATTATCGGCAACAGAATCAGCCTATCCATGTATCCGAGTGGGTTTTAAAACGCTACGGTCGAAAATCACAATGGGCATACGGTTAAAGGATCCGAAAGAATCCTGTTACCGGCATCGAGAGGCTTTTGTATACAGAGGGATAAGCTGAGAGCGATCGTCGCGGGAAAACGGAGGCTTATCGTCGATGCGCGTAACCGACATTCGGGAAATGCGTGCGCGGTATGCGTAACGCGTGCGTATTACGTGCACGCGTACCGGGTGTAAGTATACGTCGTAGGTATAAGACCCCGGGTACGGTGTGCGCCCGACGTCTATCACTCTCTCCATAAATCTCCCGGCGCGTTCAGCTTATACCAACCATCCGACCAAGCATCCAACCAACGAGCGAACCTCCTACTACCAAACCCACCTGCAAAGAGGGGAGAATATTCACGGGGTTGTTTATTAGCGACGCTACACGTATACGGTATACGGTGTGTGTATACCACACCGCCCGGAGGTACGTTCAGCTAAAACCAGACTCGTGACTTACGAGGCACTAGGGTTTGAGCCTCGGGGATAGACGGAGCGCGTCGCGAAGACCCTCCTAACCCCCCCAGCGGACACACCGACGAAGGCAACCCTGCGAAGAGTAAACCACCCTCAAGGCTTTCGGGTGCCGAAACGCGGCGGGAATTTCGAACGTATAATGTAATGGATAACGATGTTTACCGTTATAATAAGAATAATATTAACAACGAGAAGATTGAGTATTCTTCGAGGCGGATGGTAGTTGCAGGGGACGATGATTACTCTCTGACTTGACTTTGACGAATCGGTGGACAATTGCATGTTACGTATATCTGTATACGTATATTAGGGATTCGGTAACGTTCCCAAATGTCGTGATACACCGTGTATAGTTGATCATCGTCGATCATAATAAGACTGTATAATTTGACGATACTCGGATGGAAATGAAGATATTTGACTGCGGTACGAGCTGATGAACGAAAACGGATTGAATGTAAAGAAAAAAAAGAAAAAACACATTCATACTTCGATTAGTTAAAAGAGTCCCGTTCGCCACGCTGCTACAGGAAGTTGGCAAAGGGAAGGAAACCATGACGAACCGTTTCACCCCCGAGGGGGGTGAACGTTTCAAGATTCGTACAACTAAAAGACGGGGTACCGGGGCAGGAAAAAGTAATTTTGAGTCAGTGGCTCGTCGAGTGTCGTTCCGGCGTCAATGAGCGAGGATAAGGTGGCGTTGGGTGGCCGGGATGTAGTGCGGGGTGTGTGGCTGACTGAGAGCATAAAAGATACTAGGGATGTGGGGGGGGGATATCGGCGAAGCAAGTTCTCCCTTTTATTTTACACGCGCTCGAGCAAATCCCGCAGCAACGGAATAAGGAGAGAAGAATTGATAGAGAGAGAATGAAAGAAGAATGAGAGAGAAGAAAACTGCGACGGCCCAAAGGTTGGATAAGGGGGAAAGCAAAGAGAGAAAAACGTTGGGTAGTGCATTGCAACGTACCTACAAAGAAACGCATACGTGTACGTAGACACACGCGGCTCTCCGGCAAATGAGAACGAAAAATAACACCCTCCATCCTCCACCTAGGCCTACTGCACCACTGAAACTTCCACCATGACACCAAACGACCCGCACGTGATGCGGGGAAAAAAAATGATGGAAGTGCGGCGGAAAAGTAATAGGTACAGATGAAGTGGATGATGGCGGTGTCGGTGGCTGCCTACCACTACCATTGAAAAACCTCCTGGAACCAAACCTCGTGGCCGTAATGATAATCGCTTGGTGCAGGCGTACATAGGGTCACGTGGTCGGCTACCTACCGTCACAAGTGCAACGGCGGCAGTCGGTTTGATGGGGTGAGGAGGGTGCGAGGGTGGTTAGAGGAGGTGGCTGACGAGCGAGTACCCCCGCTTCTCGAGGAATATTTACCGATCTTATCAGACGTTTACCTCAATTGAAATGCACTACGTGCCCCGTGCGGCGGCTCGGCGGACACTTAAAACCGCGCACACCAACGACGACGTGTACGATAGGTTGATATGATGCACAACCACGCAGGTGTGGATAAAGTGGGTGCGACGATACGCGTAATACGTGACACGGAACTCGACACCTCTGAGTATCCCGTCGACGAGAGTCATTTTTACAAACTATCCAAGCTCCTTTCTTCCTTTCACCCTCTTTCGATAAATCCTCAAAATGGCAAAATATTTTAAAGCGAAACATCGGACGGCAAAAATTTCTTCCAACATTTCATACAAGTTCGGAGAAAAGATGATAAAAATTTTTTTTCTTTCATCTCTAGACTCTGTGACCACAGAAATCAATCACTCGAAGAAACAGGTGCTGCGTATCGATATTTTTATCAACGCGAACAGCTTCAACGCTGTACTGACCAAAATTTATTCTCGTTGTTACAATATTTATCGGTGATGATGAAAAAAAGAGAAAAAAAAAAACAGAAAGAAAAAAATAATCGTAACTCGGTCAAAGTAATCTCAAGTGATGTTACGCAATCACTGTGTATGTATGGAAATAGATATCGCGCCACGATTTACAAGAAAAAAAAATAATCTCTTCGTATCTCTGATAAAGAGGTAATTTAATATCGTTTTGAGTATAAAACGTGAAGCATGAGTGGTTATCTCGCATCCGATCGTAATATGATCGATAAAGATAGATTGTTAAAATAAGACAAAAATTTGTGTGTCTGTTAAACTGCGGCCATAATTTTTCAACACAATGTTATACGAGGAATTGTGTTTAAAATAGACGATAATTTTATCACGAAACAACGGAAACAAAAAACAAAACCCAACTTTAACAAACTCCCTTTTTTTAATGATCATGACTCAAAAATTGGACATCAAGTGTCTCCGTCGTAAGTTAAAATAGTCCAATTTTTTTTCAGTTTCAGCCACACTTTCGATACATGAAGATAAGAAAAATCGATCTGAAAGTATCAATTGTCTTTGGTACTTGTACATATTTTTTATAAACATTACACAGTGCTCACGTCGATTTGTCAATTCTCAAAATTCTTCCAAAAATCATATTATTCGTCACCTTTTCGTGCCCTTTTCACACCGACCCTCTCAATTGTCTCAAAGACAATAATTTTGAACATTTCAAAAAATCGTACACCACCGAGGAAGAAAATACAAAAATTCCAGGACACACAGCACAACTCTCTGACATTTCCTAATTTTTCTATACGCGTACAAATTCCCCGACAATTCCCGGATTTCTCTGACATCTGGACATCCTCGACAATTGTCTCTGCCATACGCAAGTAAAAACACCGCGCAACCGAGTGGCCGTTATAACGAAAAGTGTCGAGAGAACCGCAGCTCGAGGTTGTTAAAAAACTTGACTCCAATATGAAAAACAAAAAAAAATGAAACAAGCCCTGCAACCGCCGATCCGTTGCAATATCTAGAAAGAAGAAGATGAAAACTGAAAAAAGAAGAAGATAAGGTAAACAAGTGTAGTGAGTAGCAGCGGCAAGAAACGTGGCGAAGAAAAGATTTGAAAACAGCTTTGCAGCAGCGCGATCGGTGATTAAACTATTAATTATTCCGAAGGTTTACGATACGGAGCGCAAGTTGTATCTCATCTAATTCGTTTGTAACACGTACACGACATAATATAGAGTTACGTAGTAAAGACAATTAATTTTCCAGCAAGTGGTAGATGAGCTCTGCATTACGAAATAACGTCGTATGCATATATATTATATATATATATATATATATTATTACATGCATAACAACGTGCCCATAATCGCACCGTTCAGGTAAACTGATAATTGCACGATATACGACCGTGTATAACGTGAAACGACGTTAGACGAGCGACGACTAATTAAGAGATAGCCGGCTGTACCGTAATGCACGGGGATAGAATGTAGCTAAGATGCGGGAGGGGGGAGGTTTTCACACCGACAAGGCTGATCCCTGCAGTAAAACGAGTTGATCGCTCTTTTGCCCTACAAGGCCATCGGCGTCTTCTTGCGAAATTTCTCGTCGACGTCGGAACGTTCTGGTTTAAACGAAACCGAGGCACCGGCGTACGAACGTTTTTATTTATACCTGTCCGCGTATCCGCCCCTCTCGACAAGCACGACGTGTGTCCAAAAAACAACGGGAGATTTCGTTTTTTGAAATGACTTTTATTCGAAAATAGCCCCCAACGGTTATTATGCACTTACGCCAACGCTTTTTTCAATCCCCGAAACACTTCTGGAACTCGTTAAACGTGAAATTTATAAACAAGTTCAATGAATTTCTTATTTGAAGTCCCCAAGCTGATGACCGCTGGTCGATGTATCGATATATCGATATATCGATCAGCCCCGCGGTTAACAGGTTAATCTCATCGAAGCTTGCAAAACGACGACTCTTTAAGATTCCCTTTATTTTTGGAAACACAAAAAAAAGAAAACTCACGCGGAGCCGCGTTTGGTCAACAGAAAGGCTGGGGCGTCGTTACATTGGTATCGTTTTTGACTATAAAATCACGAACAATCAACGAAGTGGGAGCATGTGCGGTTGCAATAAATTCTCTGATCCCGCATTTTCAAAATCGTCGATTCTAACGCAGTACGACACGTAAAATTACAAAAAATTCCCATTATTCATTTTATTTATTTTATTTATTTTGAACTGTCCTCGCGTAAGCATGATACGGGATAGAAGGAACAAAGACGGAAAAACATGTTAAAATTGTATGAAAAATCAAGATAAAAGGCGAAAGACGATCGGAGAATATCGGCCGAGCGAAAACAACGAGTGTCAGAGCGCCGTTGGGAGTTTTAGCGTCAGCTGATCGTGATCCGTTCCATATTTGGCTCGTCTGGGGCGAGTTTCAGAGCGTCCCACGCGTTTTGTGCCCCCCCGGGTGTCCGCGTGGTGGTTAAGCCAAGCCGTCGTGGGTTGCCAGACTCCGACTTACGACTGACTGACTATCCCTACGACCTACGACTCTCGACTCTTGAGTCTCGACTTACGACTTACGGCTTACGGTTCACCGCCCGACGAGAGACTACGCCTGAATAATTTATCAACCCGACGAGTATTTAAGGGGTATAAATCGGTGCTAAAACCCCGATCGAATAGACACGGAGAGAAAGATTTGCTATCGCGCAAGTTCCGTGCTGATAATTAGATATTTATCATCGATATACGATGCAGGTTATAAACAATTTATCATTCCGCGTCGCCTTTCGCCGTTACATCGACACAGATATCGGTATAGATATACGTCGTGATTCAAATACACGCGACATAACTCGTACAAGATGTGCCAATAATATAATTCCGATTCGTCTGTAAAATTCATTCGCCAATTCGTATCGGATTTTGGTTTTTTTCCTTTTATCGATCAGCTGTAAACAGGCATCGGTTCGATTTTTGAAAATTTCAAGTATTCTTCGCGATTCTGATGTTACAGAGTTAGATCGGCAAAAATCTGATGAATTGCGCAGACATTATTATTATTATTATTATTATTATTATTATTATTATTATTATTATTATTATGAGCGTCGCGTTGTTCACCGTAAATTTCGTTACTCGTAAATATAACAGTAATTACTTACTAGTTACCGAATGCATCGTCTATCGGTGTACAATTTTTCTCACATATTCCCACAGCGCAGACGACAACGGCCGGCAGTAATTGATGTAAAAAGACAAAAAAAAAATGAAAATGAAAATGCGACAACGTACAGTCAACGGTACAAACGCATAGGTTTAGCGTGTACGGCTAATCGCCGATTGAACATTCCAAAATTAACGATTTATCAGCCAGTATAACGTTTTGTAGTGACTGTGCTGCCGTAGGAAAGGGAAACAAAACTGCGTTGCATTCCTTCTGTGCCTGCATAAGCGTAAAAAAGAATCGTGATCAAAAAAGGTACAACAAGAGAGAAGGCAAATCTGAGGGAGAGGGGGAGGCGAAACTGTAAGAGAAACAAAAGGAAAGAAAGAAAGAAAAAAAAAAAAAAATAACAACACGAAACGAGCGTACAACGCGGGCAAAACAACGCAACGAAGTTTGAAAGATGGAAGATTAATGAAATAATGGAAAAACAAAATAAATAAAATAAAATAAATAAAAAACAAAAAAAAAAAAAAAAAAGATACAAAAAAACAAGACAATCTCATGGAAATGCGAGGCGTAGTAAATCGTGTAGTAGTCAGCTGACATGCACATGCAACGAACGCACGAATCAGTCAGGCAGGCAGCCGCTTCGCCTCTCCCGCCGCCTTCGGCACGTCCTCATCCACTCGCCAATTTCGTTTCTCTTTCTCTCCCACGTACCTCTCTCTCTCTCTCTCTCTCTCTCTCTCTCCACCTCTCCCCGCCCCCGCCACTTTCGTCCCCGTCGTCGTCCTCTCGCGTTCGTACAACCGCGGTGTCTCGATGTGCTGCTGCTGCTGCTGCTTCCGCTGCCGTTGCTGTTGCTGCACACCCACGGAAAGAAGAGCCGCGCTGCTATGCTGCTGCACTCATTCATAAAAGTGGCCCCCGGAGTTGTAGCGGGCCGCGCCTTTTACCATAATCGTTTCATCGGCCCCAGGCAATTCGCAACTGCGGGCGTGTCGCTTTTATTGGCCTTTGGTGTGTGATAATTTCTTGAGGTGAATTTGCCATAGTCGACGATGGTGCCATTCCCGTGGCAAGGTTCTTGTCTCTCTCTTTTTTTCTTTCTTCCTTTTTTTTTTTTTTGCATTTCTTTATTTTCATTTATCTTACATCGAAATCCACCCCAGCCACTGCATAATTTCCTGTCTCAGGGTATATATGGGAGGGAGGGGGGCGATTCAAAATTCAAAGTACAACGTTCTTCGGGTGATTTTTTCGACGATAATATTAATGTTGACGTAGTTCAGGGAATAAAAAAAAATGTGAAAACAAAGATTTGAAAAATGGAAGTGAGGTTAGGCCATCGAATCGAGTCGATTGACTAGGATGGCTTATCGTCGCCATCCGGGAATGGGAAATGAGCCGTAATTTACGAGAATTGGATAACCGTGCGATATGCCTTGCGCATAAAAGAGAAACAGAGCGACACGATAACAGAATACCTACAAGTTCTGAGAACGTTGTCAGCAACTGCGTTCTTGTCATTGTTCATTTGTTTATTTACACGATGTTTTGACTAGACTAAACTCGAGCAGACTAGAAGTAGATCTGATTACAAATTCATGAATCGTACAAAAACTTCAGCCTTTGATTAATTACGTGAATTTATACTAGTTCTTTTTTTTAAATTAACTTCTTTCTTTTTTTCACTTCAAATAAAAACGATTTTCAAACCACATTGTGCCTGTCTTTAGACAGTATAAAAAAAAGGAGGTCACTCAAACATTTTAGCCATTTTTTTAAACATTTCCTGCTCTATTAGCTAGCTAATCGACACGATGCAAAATCCGTTCCTTAGAAGCTTAGAGGATATATTGACGATTCTAAAAAGTCTTGGTTTTTATATTTCGGATATTCCGTTCGATTACAAACGTTGTTACTCTTTTTTTGCCAATCATTTTACGCAGAACTCTACCTGAACGAACCTACAGGAGTAAATTTTTAAGCCAGCTGAATGGTTTCCTTTTTTCGTTTTTCTTGTTTCAAATTGAAAATTTCTAGCTTTCAAATTCATATTGCTTTATTTTGTTCTCTTCCATCCATTATTCCAGCCACGATGTAACGATAAAATGATCAAATTCAACTGCTTTTATCTGGAAAACCCCGTCAAAATGAACTTGATGACATACGCTGCACGAAATCAACATTCCCAATTACAGAGGCCTTCTTGAGACAATCTCAAATAATATTGAAAGTCGGTCGAAGGATCTGTGAAAAGAGAATTAAAAAAAATCCCACTCTGATACAAAAAACGCGGTGCTAACTTTCAACGAGCAAGTCTCGCCAAAGTTGTGTAAAACTTTAGTCAAAGGTGCTTCGAAATCTTCGAACAATTTTAAGCTCCTAAGTGCGTCAAGAGGAGGCTCGGCACATGCCCCCGGATAACTTTGCGACGTCTGGACGAAGATCCCAAGGTGGCGATAACGCGCAAGCATCAGTTTCTCTCAACCTTCTCCTGGGCTGAGTGAGTACAGCAAGCACCATCAGCGGCAGATGGTTTACCATCGAGTCAACGGAACGGAAGGTTGGTTGGTTGGTTCCATGGTCGGTCGAGAGGTAATCGTCACACCCCCGTTATACCAAGGCATCCGCATTCACCTCGCCTACATTAGCATAATCGAGGAATACTAGACGCACCTTGATCGCTTGGTGAATTACACACTCCTCCGCGTTGGAGGCAGACGACGAACGTGAACGTTCATTCATCCCGCGTACAAGCATTGACTGCCGGCATGCAACGTAACTACGTGGCAGTGGTTTCGATTCATTACTTACGCATCGATCGGCGACTCCCGGACGGCAATTTCATTTTTAATTTAACGACGCGTCGTCACGATGCGTTCCTTGCTTATGCTTCGACTTCGACGCGACGCGCACTTTCCGCTTCTTGGTATAACGATGATTTCGCGCGATGACGTGGAAGAGGCAAGGTTAAGAACGAGATTTATGTGCGTGCATACCTACGCTTGTCCAAGTTGTAACAAAACTGGCTTGCGTTAGTCATGCAAAGATTATATACTATAAGCTTTGTGCCTAAGAAGAACATGTACAACTAGTAACTATAAACGAGGTGTTATTCGCTTCGTGAAATCATCGTTACTGTCGCAACTCCTTAAGGTCAAGTCAGAATTGCCGACAACGACGTAAAATTGCGAACGTCTTGAGACGCGTCTTCTGTGTATAATTAAAATTTTTCAACGAGTCGTAATTCGTTTCGACAACTTCAACTGTCGTTGATTGAAAAATTATTGTTTTCCCTAATCTGCGGAAATAAGTGGGAAAAAAAAAAACACCTCACGAGCACTGAGACTGAAAAATGTCGCTGTCCCGCAATGCCTTTTATAGATTTGCGAGAACGGTTACAGGAATAGAATGGAGTGCCGCTAGACGTGTGAATTATGGAGATGATAGGCAGGCTGCAGCCTTGAATCGGGTCGGTAAGTCAGTCAGTCCTCGACGTCGTCTGGGATTTTATGCGGTCGCGGCATATTGTATGTCTGCTACGCAAATGATTATGGAAATAGAATGGATCTAATGTTGATTGAGGACATGTATAATCTGTTCGTATAGAATGATTTTTTTCACTCTCCCAGCTAGTTGCGTTGGCATTGCAATATCGTAACGTCGTTGCGTTTGTATGTTCAAAAAACCGACCGATATTTACTATTTGCCGCGCGACGAAGAAGCGATAATTTACTTGCGTTTTGCGCGTAAAGAAATAAATCGAGATCCACAGCCCCACGGGATACTTAAACATGTAAGAATATAAGTGGTTAAAACGATCCTCGATTAATTGCGTAGGGTGTTATTATTCTCTTCGATATTTCATTTCAAGTGTTGCTGCGTCCTTTGAAAAAACGAAGTATTAAACGATAAGAAAACGACGGAATCGGACTCGGTGATATCAGGTATACCGTAGTACAAGTGTATCTACCGTTTAAGGTCTAGACGTATTTTCTCTGTTTGTCGATCAAACCCGTAATTACGTTACAAAATAAAGACCAGCGATCGATCCTAAAATTATACGCCTACGTAGTGTAAGAAAAATGCTCTACAATTTAAAAAACGAGCAGCTGTTGTACAAATCCTAAAAATTATCAACGTTGTTCCAATACGAAAATATAATACGTACAGCAATTATACTGCAGAAAAGAAGAAAAAGAAAGTGTTGAACAAAGTAAACGATGACGATAATTTTTCTTTACGTGATTTTTTCCCATCTGTGGCAAATCGATCGTTTCAATTTACCTCGTTAACCAGCGATATGGAAAAAAAAAAGAAAAAGAAAAAAAAATAACAAGAAACTGAATAATTCACCTCCTAGAAACGCGATCCCGTTCTTCCCACGCGCCCGTACGATCTACGAGCGTAATTGCACACGTACGCAATGCGCTTATTGTTAGCAAGGAGGTCGATTCTTGAACCCAAACTATGCGTAGTATTATAAACGTACGCTACAACTGAAATAGAACAAGGCTCATCGTCTGGCTATGTGACGTCTCTGTCCCGTGCAACATGCAAGTGTAACTCTACCCACGTGGTGCGTAAACGGAATGAAAAATAAAAAATATCAAGATAGCATCAGTCGTTGCACTTGCGCAATTTTAGATCAACAAACTGTATCTATAGGTATATTATTACAGACGAATTCCGCGATAAGAACACAAAAACAGCTTACACTTATACTCGTCGCCTACCCTATATATTATTTCCACCTGCCAAACTCGACCAAAGTTTAGCATAACCTATAAAGTATGACGGAATTTCACGATGGCCTGAAATAAGCTTTGAAAATTCTGTGCCAAGTAATCGCAAACTGACTGACCGAAGAGAGACGGCGGGTGGTTGGATTTTCGAGAAGCTTCGCGTGAGGGGATTACTTCGTATCCTGGAAGACGTGAGATTTGTAGGTACGCCAAGTGTGGTAATGGCGCGTCCCTTTTGGCCTTAGATGGAAATTGGGATCGACTGGAAAGGGTGGCAGAACGGATCGCGCCGAAACTATCGGGCAGGGACCGAAACCGTCTGATCCGTCATCGAGACGTGCAGCCTGATATTACCTGCCCCGAAATTTCATTGCTCCGAGTTCTGTGCGTGACGGTTGGAGGACGAGGAAACTTGTTCGAAAAGAGAGACGATTTTGACCTTCGATTTTTCTTTAAAACTTCCCCGAAATTATTCAAACCGTTCGGTAAAATCGATGAAACTGCTACTCCGACGTGAGAACGTGTGAAAATGCAGCTTGTAAATCGGGCAACAAAATCATTTCGACGAATAGACTTTTCCAAATAACATACAGAAATTAAAAATCGGTATTAATATTATAGTACATAAATGATTCTGCTATCAAAAGCAGAAGGATGAAAAAAAACCGAATTATTGTATAAAAGTTATATTGCACACAGTCGGATCGAATTTCCATATCTTGTTATTAATTTCCCCTGTATAAATGAATATTGGCCGAAAGGAGGAGGAGGGAGGAGGGATGAGGAGGAGGCTATTTTGCCGAAGCTGTGAAAAGGGGATAACAATTATATACGTAATGTGAGAATAATTGGCCTTTTCAAGCACGAAGAAGGCAATTAAGAATAAGAATAAGAAGTAGAAATAGAAGCGGAATACAGACGGCGTAACGGGCGTCGTTGTCCGAATCTATGCGTAATAACATCTCCGCAATTCTGCTGCCACGACATTTCGCCATTATTCGCAACGAAACACGTGTAAAGCCAGCGGCAAAAACGAAACGCTGACAAACGCGTAAGAAGCAACGATGTATGTGTGTATACATATACGTACACATACACACACACACACACACATATATATATATATATATATTAGGATTATGTAGGTACATTTAATACTCGCCACGTGTAACGACTCCTTATAAAATCAGGACGACAAATAGAATAGGTTAAAAGTACCCCGTGACCGAATAACTCTTCCAATCATTATTATAGTAGTTGAAGAGCATATATATATATATATATATATATATATATATATGTACCAGTATACCTTAAAATTGGCCAAATCACTCGAAAGTATCGCATCAAAATTCTTGGACCGTTGTCAAGAATTTTTCAATCATCATTACACAGATAAGAAAAATCTTTTCATTTTAACGAAGCATAGAAATTCTTATCACTTCGATAGTCAAGAAAAAAAATATATATATATATATATGTGTGTATATATAAATTGATCCGATGAGTTTTTTGTCTGCTGATTCGTCCAACTTTACTCGACAGACCGGAAGTGCCACGTGTTACGGTCAACCGAAAGCGTAGTAGGGCTGCTGAAAAAAGGCTATTGGGTACATTATATATATATACATACAGACGCAAATGCGATCCGTGTCGGAAGGGGGGGGGGGGGGGGGGAGGGCGGTTGGTTTTTACTTGGCGAATCGAAGTGGTGTATTCAGCGAAATAAAGGCAAAGGCAAAGGCGAGAGGATGCTTGGTGGGGGTTTCAGAAGCGCATGGCACGTGCGAATTTATTAGCCTTGTCCCAGTCTTCGGTTTGGCGCGACCTTCGAAATCGGTCGCGGCCTAATTCTGCACGGACAGTCAGGCAAAACCATGCGAGGAAACCTACAAGGGTACGTTCACACCGTATCGCCTCTTTGGCTTTACGTACGTGTGTGTGTGTTCCATACACACGTGGGTCTGTGTAGGTGCATACTTTACGTAAGGGATACGCCACCAACTCGCCGCGACGATGGATGCAGGGTTTACGATTTCATTGTCAGTATCGTGTTTCTCAATTTTAGAATATCGCAACCGCTAAACGTTGATTTGTAAAACAAAAAGGAGGAGGAAGAAAAAAAGAAAAAGTAACAGAAAGAGAGAGAGAGAGATAAAAGTGTTACACGGATCAGGTGTAATAAAATACGCCAACAATCGGTGTGCAAAAATTTCATTATAACGGCGAGAACAAATCCTCGGAAGAAAACGAATGCGAAAAGAACGGTAGGTACGCGTGTTTGCATCGTAACGTCGGCAAATGATTTTATTACACGGTTGTACAACATTTCTTGTTTACTCGACAATCCCCCCATATTTACTGCACTTTGCCAAATTGTTGTATCTACAATCAACACCGTATACTTGCGTGTGTATGGTAAAACTTATACACAAGAAAGTTTATTTCAGAACCTATTGAATCGATTCGAATCCCGGTTTGTTCCAGGTCAAGAGACGGATTTGACCAACCGCTCCGCAAGTTTGAAACTTCGTACGATAGAAATAGATTTATAAATCTGATCAACGTGATCCTCGTAAGTTCATCGGATATTCTCAGCTAAGAGAAACGCATTATTAAATGCAACAGCGACGGTGTTATACAGATATTATTACCAACGTATCATTAAAGCAGAGAACGAGGAAACGATTTTGGTCGGCTTGAGTATTGATTTTGGCTTCTGAACGTGGAACAGGTCAATTAGTTGCACGGAACCCTGCGGGAAAAGGTGACTGGTCAAAGCCGGGCGTTATCAAAACGCTATTAAAACGGAAAGTGGATGAGACCTGGTTGATTGGTGTGTCGCGGTTCAGCCTCACGGTTTGAATTTTTCATTTCGATCCGACAGCCACGATGACGGAAGGACGACGGACCGATCGCAGGCACGTATGTTCAGCGAGTGGCCCAGACAATGTATTTTGGCATACCGGAAACGGGATGAGAAAAAAGAGAGAGAGAAATTACAGGTCTTGCGTTTGACAATTGGAGGGAGGGAGGGAGTCAGGGAGGGAGGGATGTGCTACCAGGATGGAAGCCGTGTTTCAAGATGCATGTACACATATATGTATACATATATGTAATATGCACACATTCCTACTCCGCGAATATACATATATATATATATATATATATATATATATATATATATATATATATATATATATATATATATATATATATATAGCAGAGCTGCTGCGGTATGTGACGCGTATAATCTCGGGGTGGAAACGAGACGTGACGGTATAAACGCCCTCAGAGAGAATGTCTAAATACGAAAACGAGAGGAGAACAGCAGCAAAGGTAGATAAGGTAGGTTTACAGGCACTCTTGCCTTACTCGTGAATTTCAAGCTTTTCGAGGTAGTGTTTTTTCTACCATTGCGACGATCCCTTCTACATTCTATGTTACAGTGACTGAAGACTCGGGATAGATCATCGTCATCGTCGTCTTTATCGTTGTTACCACTTCCTTTCGCTTCATTCCGTTATCGCGAAAACTGGCGTTGCAACGTTGAGATCGAACTATGACGTACGGTAATGTTCGTTAACGGATTTCCAGTAGCTAACTGTGTTTTTGGAACGAAAACTAACAGTAAAACGAGTTTCTTTTCTATGGAAATACTTGTGTGTCTGCGATCAACGTGTCGCTTGTTTCACCTGTCACTTGAAATTTGCTAAGAAAGAAAACTCGTTCGAGTTTCGAATTAAAAATGAGACACAAATTTTTTAAAAAGTGAGCCACCGAAAACATATTAACGAACATTACTGTACGTACATTAATCAACCATGATCTTGTAACAGTTTTGTTAACTCTGCTTGTTTTCTACACCGGATGATTATATCATATATAAGATGGTTGTCGAATATTATGTTAATATTGGCAAGAAATAAGGCGAATATTTTCCACGAGGTCTGCAAGGTGGTCGTCGGTTAATTAGATAAGATCCATCTTATTCGAAGCACGTTGTAGATGAATAGAATTTTCAAACGAATTCAAAACTCATCGTCGATCCTCTCGATTGAGATTCTGATTCAACCGATGTTTTTAAGTGGGATGTGAGTTTAAATATAAGAACCAAGAGCTTTCTTGAATGGAATAATTGGCGTAATTATACATCACGGCGATGAATTGAACGAGTTAAATATTTGCAGTGATGTTTGCGAATATAATAAATAAAATTCGTACCGCGATGATCAAACGGGGTTTATTCGATATTAACGAGAGAGAGAGAGAGAGAGATGCGATGAATTCTTGTACGCAGGTTCGTGTAACTTGAGAATTTGCGAAACGGTGAGCTAATTAAGCGAAATTCAAACGAGCTCTTCTCTTCGCTAATTCCCCCTTATCGGATTTTCTCTCCATTCCCATTCCGGTGTATCTTGGCCTTCGCGAAATTTTCGAGTCGAAGATATAATTTTCTCAAGCTTACAATATTATATTTCCGCGTGTCTTTTCCGTTTCGAAAATAAATCTTCTACTCTCGTATCTCAAAATTTCATCCAAATGTCAAATTGCGCCACAAAACCGGCACAACATTCTCCCATACAGCGCTTTGTCCACCGTGTTTCGGTTTAACTGTCGTCGATGCCGAAAACTGCGACTCAACTTACATTGTAAATTATACATACCCACACTTTTATCACGTATACCTACGCGGTACATCTCTGACCACTAATCCTACACATTATACATGCGTACAAACATATTTTTTCGTTTTTTGTTCCTTGAAATTTTTTTGCGATTAGTTCTGCAACCGCCGTAGCAGCTGCAGGCTAGCTGTTATATACGTTGTACAAAATTCGCCTAACAAAAAAAGTTGTGCAAATCCCCCCCCCCCCCCCTCAAACTATATACGTATACCTATAATTGCCAGGTGTTTGGAGACCTTGCGTTAGATTGCACATTGCGCCATTCACCGTGCGGCGCATGTCTCTCAAACTCAAGATCAAAACAACTACATGTGGGTATATAATTCGAATAGTAGGTTGAACGCGAGTGTGTGTAAAATCAACCGCACACGTGATACTTCGTTTCATGATTGAGTAAATCGAGTAATTGAATTTTCAATTAATATCGCGTGGGTACCTACTTTGTATGCTTTTCTTTTTTTTTCTTTTTTTCTTTGCCGTCCTCCTTTTTGTCTTTACTCGGCGATAACGGAGAAAGCTGCTGCTTCGCGTATCGTATGCACGAGCGATTAATTACACGGATAAAAAAAAAAATATCCGTGCAAGTATCTTACGTAATAAGTTTACACCAAAGATAATTCGCGTGAATCATAATTATACACGACGTACGATACGAAATTGAATTCAGATATTTAACGGCGGCAGCGGCATTTAATTGCACGAATTAATTACAATGAAAGGAAACATCGGTGTATAATATAATTGATATACTATCGATAATAATAATTAGCATAAAAATTAATAATAATTCAACCAAGAAGAAACTAATTCGGCATGAATACTTGAGTGGTATCACAGGTATAAACACACAGGTGCGTATCTCTCAACGTTACCCGATCGACTAGTTAATTAACCAATAAATTAATATCCTCAATTAATTTACCACTGAACGCTTTTACCAAAAAACGAAAACGACCAGACTAGAGATATAATGTAACGTAATAATCCAAAGTTTGTATTATGTTCGTAAAGTGTTTTTAAAAACAAGTTGATCTTTGCGTCAAGTATTCCTATGCAAATAGTTAATATAACGATATGATCTCGGGGAGGGGAGCAAATAAATCCTTTCCGCAAGTGCATTGCAGACATGAAGAGAACAACGCAAAGGAAATCTTTCAAGGTATCCGTATACAAGAATTCTCACGGCAAATGCATACGGAGAGAGACGTCGCCTGTTCTGCCTCTGTCCTTCTCCAAGAGGAAAAATATTCAAGTGTCGTGCAGTGGCGAAAATGCTACGTACACGATAGGATGGTCGCTCGGAGGTTGAAGGTGTCGCTTGAATAGATACGTATACTCGCGACGATTTCATTAACGTTTCCAGTGTAACAACACGGCGCAAAGGAGCATCAACTCTCGTAAAATCTGTGTGTTTGTGTGTGTGTGTGTGTGTGTGTGTGTGTGTGTGGTGTAGTATAATAAGTAGTCAGTGTCGGATGGTTCGCGTAGTACTCTAGCTTCTGTTACGACAATTACGTACTACGGTTGGTTGCTATGACTTGAATTTATGCAACAGTGTTTGTAGCGAGGTGTAGAAACGACGCTCGAAAAAGGAACAACCTTTTTTTACGCCATTTATTTCACCCGCCCTGGGATATTTGTTTCCAGTTTCAATTTTCAGGAGGAAATTTGTCTTTGTTTATTTTTATTTATTTTTTTTTTCATTTTTGTTTTTTTTTTATTTTTTCCAATCTCTCTTCGCAGATGCAAGAACGCGGAAAGTTTCCGAGATAACGAGGCGATGCAAGCCGGCAGCTGTGATATCTATTGTTCGAGGGTAGAGGGTATAATCTTGAACCAGACTCGAGCAAACTCTCAACTTTTCCCTACAAAACTTTACACGCGGTTGAACGTCAAAGTTACGCGGTATAATCATGCTTACGTTCTTGGCTATCTTCGATCTACGATCTACACACTGTAACGACGTTGTAAACCGACGTTAATTGCAATTAATTGTAACATCCAATTAGCCCTCGCTGTTCCTCCCGGGGTTTCAAGCCTATAGTCGTCCGGTGAATAAATACAGTGGTACTCAAACCCCGTGGCTCGTTTTCTCTCTCTTTCGACGTCTTTCGCGTGCGTGCAAGGCGGAAGAAAAAAAAAAACAACAAAAAATATCACCAATTGCTCGAATTTTCTCCTCAATTTTCAAGAGAAAGCGGGATACGTAAGAAAAGCAGAGAAAAAACAAAGATGCAGCAACCGTGATTTTGACTACACGAAACGTTACGCAAGAGGGAAGGAAGGAAAGCAAAGCACGGCATTTGTATTATTACACATACACGTTGGATCAGTGAAACGCGTCGTTACGGAAAGGGTATACTAATTGAAACGAGTCCGAGGATCCTTTTATACGCGAGTGTGTATACACAGGTATGTACATAGTCGTCTACGACGAGAGAAAATAAGCCGACAAAGTGTATTATTGCCTCGCGAGGTGAAAGAAAAAGAATTAAAGCTCGGGCGCGAACTTTCCAACTAAAATAGCCCGACGCGTTGGCTAATTACAGAGCAGGGGGACCCGCGTCTGTCCGTCAATTCCTCAGGATCTGCCCACGTGTCAGTCGGACGGACGTCTATAACGCCTCTCTCTCTCTCTCTCTCTGTCTCTCCAAGTGGAATATGACCTACAACTCGTTGTGCGTTTTATTATAAAATTGCGCCCACGTGTCGCGTTCCTGCCCGATTGACACGAGCTTAGAAATAAGGAACTTTGAGAATCATCGGTCGAGGAAAAAGGAAAAAGAATAATTATTCTTGGCAAAAAAAAAAAAAAAAAAAGTATGTACGTACATATATATATATATATATATATATATATATATATATATATATGTGCGCGCGTGTGTGTGAATATTTTTAGCAAGCAGCGTAGCCGCTAATCTAACTTTTTTTTATATACATACATGCTGCGTGTATATTAGAGTATACGTATAGGTATAATTTAATTCGTGAATGTAATAGGAAGAAAAGGACGTTTTAGGCGAGGCGATTTTTATTCATTTTATTAAACAACGACGAGAAACGACCTTGTCGTGCATTAGCATAAATTCGCAATAAACTCGACCGCCTAATTATACCGCGAGATCGATAATTCGCACGTCGCTGCCCCTCCGTATTTCGTCACACTGCTATATAACAAGCTTATAAATAATCCCACTCCATCGTTATACCTGGTGAACTATTTGCACTGTGAACGGGATTGAAATTTAGAATGGGGAAAAACGACGGAAAGTGTCCGGATGACGATGCCCGACGATTTCCGCCGCAACGGCTCTCAGCGATAACCGGAAGTTATGTTCAATGACGAGGAAAGATTTTTTTAAAAATAAAAACAAAACGAAAATAAAGTAAGACGAATATATATCCATAAATGGAAAAGTCTTCGAACCAGGCAACTGCGACGGATGCGGTTAGTAATTTAAAAAACATTACAGCAATTTCATTATCAAGCCTGCAAAGGCAGACACGTATTTATTATATACCTTGCATGTGATGCCTGATAACTCGAGCTTCTCCTCACCGCAAACGGCAGTCAACTTGTCCGTTCTCTTGCCATGCTACACGCGCAGGTATTGTCTGATTAAACGCGTTTTTTTCTTCTTTTTTTGGTAACTCTTTAATCCCTGGTTCTAAAAGTACCAAAAAAATCTAGCAATTAGTTTTAGTCAGATCCGAGAAATTCACAATATGCGCAGTTGATTTATAATTTTGGAAAATAAAAGAGCCAATAATGTGGTCAAAACATATGAATAACCGTTAGACTTACCTTACGTAAAAATAAAATTGTTCGTAAAGAGCTCTATTGATATGTTATTAATTTCGGTAGAAAGCTAATTACGTGTAATAATAAGACTGATTAAAAATTCTCACGAATCAAACGTTTATACAGTATATAAATCCTGTATGTATCTCTGCATTCCACAGCCTCGGAATTAGCGAGCTTATTTCAGACGATAACGGAAGAACGATCGAATGAAATAAAGAAATAAAGATAAATAAGGGAATCCGAACAATCGGTGTGAATTTGCTTCACGACGCGACGGCCGCGGCCGATCGGTAAACGATGTTACATGCAAATTATTTTTCTTTGTTAAGCCAACCGACGAAAAACGTGACTTGGCCAACTTTTCTTTGTTCCCATGCCGCGGATACTGCTGCATAATTGCATAGGGCTGACCGAGAATACATATATATATATATACACATATATATATATACATAAAAGGAATTTGAATTCACGATCGCGTTCGAATTGCCCGTACCTTTCGTGCAAAAAACTTATTCGACTTATTGTTAGTTTAAAAAAAAACCAATTTGCAACCTCTCAAATATATTTAACCACAAGAAAATTGAGCGTACAATTTATGAAAAAATCACTTCGCTTTAATATTATTATATACCTAGCCTTAATAACTTATAGAAACCGTTAAACGCGGAGCAACCAGAATTTATTAAAATTCCAAAACGCGGAAGTCCGCCTTCTTTTCTTAACCTGCCATGGAAAACAATCGCATTTACAGCGGATATTCGTTGTCGAATGTAAGCAAAGATTCGCCCGCCAAAGAATAAAATCATTTAACAAAAAAAACTACAATTATTGTATCCGGATTAAGACATTATACGCAATGATAAGCGTATAAACCAATCTAGGAATGTTCGGAGTAAAAAATAGAAGCTTGGAAATTTTTTTAGAAATTGTCAGACCGTTTAAACATTATTAAAAGCACTGAACAAAAAAAAAAAAAACAACGACAACAAAGAATCGGCCAATAATGGGATCGATTTTGTGTAAGGTTTGAAAAAGAAAATACAGTTTTTTGACAATATTGTGCGAATTTCAAAAAAAGATCCTTTGCAAAATCACTCGCAAATATTCACAACTAATTAACCAATGGAATAAAGAGTCTGAAAAAATTCATAGCACTGTTTCAGATTTTGGGAGAATTGCAGAAAAATTTTTAAACAAAATCCAAGATGGCGAGGGTCAGACGTTGGTTGGTTTCGCGTGGAATTATCCCACATGCATATAAGTATATTGTATTTTGTGGATCCAAGAGTAGCATCGAGGTATCAAGCGACTTTTGACTGCTTAAAAATAACTCGAAAGATAGAGATAACGTCCGCCGAGCGGTTCTTATCGAATCCCCGCTTCGTCGTTCGGTCAAAACTTACTTTACACGTTGCTGCAACCGCTCGGTGTCGAGTACGACGAAGGTAAAAATTGTCGTACACCTACAAAACTCAGCGTCTATCCGTCATTCGATATTGCGATAAATGTATCAATTTGAAAAAAAAAACCTTGCAGGGTAATTTCGATGAAAGAGACAATTTTTTACAAGACACCATTATCATTTTTCTCACCTTCTTCTCAATTTCCGAATTACCGCGTTATTGCAACAGAGAGTCAAATGCACTTCGGAGAGAGGTTCGTCGCGTTCGTTGGTTTTTATTATTTCTTTTTCCTTGTTCTTCGTTGTTATTTTTTTTTTTCTTTTTTCTTTTTTCACAACGGTGCCCAGCCGACGTACTCGAGGTGAACACGAACTACACGAGTATCAATTTACACGCTGGCAGTAAGCCATACGAGTACTCACCAACCTGCAACCGGTTACGTACGATCATATTCGAATATTACCTGAAACTGAGAAAGCCAATCGGATGCATGGATGCGGATTTGATCTGTCGCCTTGATTGAAAGAATTTTTTCTTTTTCTTTTACATTCAACTCCCCTCTCTCCGTTTTTTTCATCATTCTTTTATTCAGGATGCAGCAAATGTAGAATGCATTTCACTGAATATTGTCGTTCGAATCCAACGCCAATCTCGTCATCGATAAAAAAAAAACCTTATCTATGCCTCCTTCGTCTCTCTTTTCTGTAGCTCAAAGCTCGTACATAGTTTGCATGGAAATGGCGACGATCGATTACAACTTGTACGATTTATAAAAAAGAAAAGCATATGTGGAGATAAGAGTGTAGTAGAAATAGGGCGGGGGGGGGCTGAAATTTAAAGTTAAGCGTAGGAGTTTGTACATGGTGTCCCGTTAAAGCCAAATTCTTCGCATATGTAATTTCGAATGGTGGGAATGCAAAAAATAAAAAAATAAAAAAAAAAACGAAAGAAATATAAAAAAACTGATCCACATTCACAAACGGTTTATCGATATCATTATTCAAGTTCCAATTCAAAGAACAGTTACGTAAACAGGTACGTTTAATTTAATCGTTGAAATTGCCGGATCACACAACTGTTACAATTTTCCACACAATTCACAAACGTTTTTTGCATCGTTAAATTTTCTTAAACGTACGAAAAACATTGATTGACTGAATATATAACAGATTCTATATTTTAAGAGCCGCAATAATATGATAATAAATTTGTAAAAATATCCGATAGTAAAAATATGGAAACACGTAATTGGGAAGAAAAAGTTTATCGTATATATACATATATATATATATATATACGCAGCAGCATCCAACATCCAACAGCAGCCGACCCGACATATTGTATCGCCGCAAGTTATTTAGCGCATCGAAGCGAAGTGCATCGGCGTGCCAGCGACACCGAAGTTAAATTCCCACAATTCGGCGAACGAACAACGTCCGCTCTCAGCGCGAAGAAAACTCGGTCAACAATTCGTACGGGCTTGCAATTAATTTAACCGGTTTACACGTTGCCGGCAAACGAGGCTTCGGAGACAAAAGGAAAAAACGAAAAAAAAACGTAATATAAATAAAAAAAATGGACGGGTTTTCAACAACTTGTATATATATATTCAGGTATCTGACCAAAAGTTTTGAACGGTCCGGTAAGGTAAGGAGGTAAGGATAAAATGCAGTTTGCCGATCGACGACGAGAGACTATGAATGTAATAATAATATAAAAATTATATACGCTCTGAATTGCATTTTGATCGACGCATATTTACGACGTATGACAAAGCATCTGCGCCACCGACTCGCAACAGTTATCAGTTATTTTGAACGAAGCACGATGCGAAACAGTTTCAGTTTCTCACCGCAGGCGCATTGCGGGAGGTAAACAAAGTCAGCAATCCGTGATCGTGACGTTAACTGAGCTTTCAAATTAGTCGGACCGCTAACTAGTTTCCCAATTAATTAACATCAGTTTACGCGAGGATTTCTATCGTTGTTTCAGCAGCCCGAATGGGATTTGCACCCGCTAAGCTTTGCGGAAAAGTATACCTAACCCTTAGATTCCGCTATATGACACGTAAATAGAAATCTTGAATTATACGAACGAACAACAATTAAGACGAAATTTTGTACACCCCAATCACGAGACAATAAGGATTTAAAATCGCACAATAATATTCGAGCGAAACAATTTGATCATTAAACTACTTTTAAAAATTCATTCGGGCGCCAATTTTCATGTTATTACATAGCTGCACGTTCAGGTTGAAGAAACGTGCATGTATTATATGCAGTGTTCAAGATCGTTGGACGGTAAGAGTTTAGTTGAGGCAGGCCGGTGCATTTTTAACGTCACAGTAGATACGCTATGCAAAACAAATACGACACTATTTCATAAATTTATATACAACGCACGCAATTAACCGGTACGATAATTGTTTCTTTTCGTATATTTTTTATTTTTTCATTATTATTCGCGGACGGTTTCGTTCGTGGAACGGATATGCAGCGGCATTGAGACGTATCGTGAGAAATATTAATAACATTACGTAACCGCTACGTGTCGATGCAATTGTACTTAATCATTCGTTCCTTTTTTCCTTCGTCATTTATTACCTACACATTTTTTCCACTTTGATTCGATGAAAAAAAAAGTATGCAAAAACGAAACGCGGAAATACTGCTAAACATGATTCGACATATTACATACACATATTTTTATTCGAGAAATGCGCAAGTCACGTCATGACGTTATGTTGATTTACGTTGCTATATTTTTCAAGCATTAACCCCCAAAAAGATATATAATTATAATAATAATTATATTCCCTCTGCGCGACGATAATCGTTTTTATTACACTTTTATATCTCGACTCGGACTGAATCAGTAATTGCGAAAAGTTGAAGTTCTCGTAAATCGAGATTTTAAACCGAGCAGGTATATTTATATTAAGGATAGTCTGACAAACTGTTTTAATAATTATTTTACATAAAATCGTCTTATACAACTTACGCTATGAAATGAATTTCATTGCGAAATATAAATCGATTATTGAGAATACAGCAACGGGCGCATTTCAAAATTCCGATACGATTGCAAGAAACAATATTTCACCGACCAAATTACACCTAACAAGTTGAAAAGCTTCCGAGAGAAAGAGTAATTTCGAAAAAATTCGGCAATATTGGAAAAATATAGGCGTGCAAAAAAAAAAAACCATCGTTTCTCTTATTATTACATTACAATATACGAAAGGTGTTGTCCGGAAAATTTCGATCGTCGCATGTCAGCTGCGGTTAGCCGCTCAAACGGCATCAATAAAATCAACTATGTATGCGCGTACATAAACACACATACACATACGCACAAAACCGCGCCAGCTGTTCCTTTTCCCTGATTTCCCCACCTGGTTTTCATTACTTCCACCTTCCTTATCCCCCCCAACGGCACTGGTTTCCGCCTACGTTTTCGATTCTATGACGCGTTGTCTTCGCGGTCGCGATTCGCCGCGCGTGTCAAGGTAGCCCAACAAACCAATAAACCAACCAACGTCAATAACGCACCACCCATCATAATGAAATGGAATAAAACGCGACAGGAAACGTTCCCTCGAGCAAATTGAATTATTGTTATAAAAGAAAAATAAGGAAATAAATAAAATAAAAGAATTTCACATCAAATTTCTCGCGTCTTTTTGTGCAGTTCGTGGCATACCTTTCGTTGTGGTCAAGTTAGCGTGTAAGGATAGTTTTCGACGAGTGTAAGCCAAAGTGTAAAATACATGAACCATAATGCATCGCGTCCCGTCGTTCGCTTTGGAAGCGACTCGTGCACGAACTAAGGAAGGAAGGAAGGAAGGAAGGAAGGAAGGAAGGAAGGGAGGAAGGAAGAAAGAAAAGAACGGATGGATGGACACGCCGCTGTTAGCCTGTTTACGCTCCAGTTAAGGACCGTTAAACGAGAAAGGTTGTAGAGATCAGGTGCTCCGCATTACGGCGAACGTTTCTTCGAAATGGAATCTCTATTTCATTATCTTTTCATTCCTAACCCTCCGGTATCAATTAGACACAATATCACCGCGCCATAGATTATCGATAAATTGTAATGCAAAATCATGAAAAACGAGGTCTGACTAGAAGCAAAAAAGATAAAGAAGACAATAAAGAAATTCGTATTAACGCACAGTGCGAATGAGTTTGTGACGATGTATATATTTTGATAGACGAAAGTAAGAACCGAAGTTCGGACGAATCAGCGGATCAGCAAATTAGTAGGCCTAGGACTTTAGAAGGAGAGAGTTGTGTATGGAGGTGTCAGGAAATCATAAAGTGTGTGAAATTAACTCAAATCCTGATCAGGTAAAAAATTCAATAAATAACGACGAACTGAAACAATAAAGAAAGTCACACCATTCTAAAATTATAAATACGACACATCAAACACTCTCCCATCAAATTCTTCGAATAATTGTTCCGCTCGATTTTATCTATATACACTTTTACCGTCCGTTTTTACGTTATTGTTACTATTTTGTTTTATTCTTACTCGACTATTGTCTCTTATATCTTTTAACTTAAGCACCTGTGCCGTCCACTTATATTTTTTAAACTATCAAACCAAGTTTGTTGGGTTGCGACGTGCAGGGACTATAAATTGGGTATTCTGTGCTATTAAATTATAATCGACTTTTTAAACCAAAATGACCCAAATAAATGCATAATTTTCTCTTTGATCGTCAACAACTATTTCTCTTAATTGTCTGTTTATTTCCCTTTCTTTTACATTTGACTTATAATCAATAAGTCAAAATTCATAACAAGTTGGTGAAAAAAAATATGACAAAGACCCGGATGAGCGTAAGTTCCGAGTCACGTAACGTCTCTCTTCCTCTCAATTTCCAAATAAATCCTCGACTGGCTCGTTATGATTGATAATTTATCCCCATCGGGGAAAACGCGTAACCGGCCAACTCGGCTTGTGACACAAGCCACCGCGATTGTCTCCACGATAACAGTTGTAAGGGTCGAATGTAATGATTGGATCCTCGAAAGAGTAATCTTCCATTCAATCCAAACTTCCGGTGTCGTTTCACCGGAATTTAAGAAGGGGGCTTGCTCAAGCCTGCAATATACGTTATTATTATACTCAGACAATCCCTCCACAGGCGTATTATATAGACGATCCCCCATGTTTGCAGTAAACCCTCTTACGCGTCCGATACATGTAATCGTGTTTCTCGAGTGGTTGCTTACGATACACGCACTTACGCACAGCGTTTACTTTATACACCTGTAATAGGTACAGTCATATATTTACGTCACACAATACAGAGCTTGGAGGCTTTTACCTTGAGGTCGATGATTACAGGGGTTGAAAGAAACGCCGACTTCCGATTATCAACGTTCGTTATAAAGCTAGCGGCATGACTTACCTGAAAGAAAACAAAAAAACGAACGTATAACATTTTATGAAAATACTGTAGTGTGCGTATAAATGCAAGTTTTTTTTTTTTTTTTTTTTTTTTTAAATCTTTTTTTCTTTTTTCAACGAGTAATGACTGCTGCGCAATCATCAATGATTATATCGGCACTGCAGCAGAAACTCTTTTGGCAATCTGATTACAGTGTAATATGTTAATAAAAACGCCCACCGCAATTACAGACGGATCAAGATGACGATGACGATGCTCCTTCGCATAATTATTAATTTGAATAAAGTTGAAACCGAGCTGCGGATACGGAGGAGTCCAAGCTTCCGGTACGTTATTCAATTTCACGACGATAAAAGATACCTACGCCAAAGCGCACCTAACCAAAGACGAATAATTTTACGTCTGTAATGCATGGTTGGATATTGTCGCGACAGGTATTAAATATACACGTGTATATAAAAAATTAACGGTTGTAAAAAAAGAAAAACCGGAGAATCGTATGAAAATTCCTGAAGCAAATCAGGAATGGTGAGGGAAAATCGTTGGTCGAGTAGACGTGGAATGCCTCATACATAGTATATATACATATACAGATGGAAATAGGAATGTAACTGATGCTATTGTGACTATCAATTCCGGGGGTGAATGAAATAAAATATGACAGATATTCCCAGCGGAGTGATTTCGACTCCTTCCGGCACGCGAGGTGATTTATCGTTCCGTTTGAGTATCGTTCACGAATTAAAATCGCGTTATTTCACTACCCTCAACACTTTAAAGTACATTATCGCGTGCGCTTGTGACGCCGAAAACGTTTTAACATATCGATACCCGAAAATAATTGGTCGGGAGTATCTAAATATTACTTAATAGGAATGACGCCGATGCAAAGTCGGAATGCAATCGGTAAGAAAGACAAACTGTTCAATTCACGCGCTGCAGCCACGATTAGCGAGGTGATCATCCGTGGTGGTTGAGCAAAGAAACAACAAACAGCTGAATAAACGACAATTAAGACGTCAACTTCAGAGACCGGGAGAAGCTGCAGCGTTGAATACTCTCACAATTAAAGAGCCTGAAACAAGAACCGAAAGAGAGGAAGAGACGAAGAGAGGGGGGAGGAGAGGGAGAGACAGAGAGAGAGAGAGAGAGAGAGAGAATCACGCAACACGTAGCCAAGCCAGCGCAGGTAAATGCGTCATTCCTAACGAAGCCAGGATAGGCACTCTCTTTGCCTTTAAAGCGGATATGATTCAGCGGGATTCCAACGTGTGTCCATAATAATATAATCTAACACTGCGCGGTGTTGTCGTCGTGTTGCTAGCTATTCGTAAGTATAGTTACCACCAGCAATGCCTGGATGTTACACAGGTATAATATCGGCCAGTCCATGTGTGGGGTACGGCTGTAGGAGTAATCAAGTGTGCGATCCTTGTACCATAACGTAGTAAGTTGGACGCGAAGGTGCCTTCGATCCGCGTTGACAATGTTGTTGTGTACGTCGGGTATGGTTACACGTTACACACCGTCTACCCTCACGGATCCAAGCCCTGCCACGCATTTGCAAAATCAGCAGCCAGTCGCTCACCGCGAACCGTGAACGGAGGAATACATCGTTTGTAGGTCTTTGGGTGAATGTACCCACGCGCGAGGCCGTCGTCGGCAACGAGAGCACCTACACGGTATAGGTATACACACCTTCGCTTTAAATAAACCTCTCTGTGCCAAATTTTTACAACCTACCCCCTTCCCTCCACCTTTCCACCAAGGATCGTCGTGAATGGTCCCACCACCAGTGTCTCTGCACTCTGCGGTCTATCCTCGCGGTGTTTTTCCAGCATGTCTGTCGCTGCATTCGTCCACATTTTTTCACCCCTCTACCACCCTCTTGTTATTGTTGGTAGGTAGACAGGTAAAGAACGCTCCCCGACGCACTTTACGTGTCATATTCTACCGACAACGTTCCAACGAAGGAGAGATGACGTGAAACGCGGTTGATTGTCGCTGTACGCCGAAGAAGGTGGTCGATCGGTTGGCTCTCCGCGGATCGACAACTGCGACGAACGCCCGAAGCGATCCGATCGACGTAAGGCCCAAGGGCCGGTTTCTTTATATATGGTGGTCTTCTCGCCGAGGCGACGTCGTCTTGATCGTCTATGCGCCACTTTCACTCGAACCTTAAATACGACTCGCTCAATGGCTGACTGACTGACTGACTGACTGATTGACTTTACGTTACGATCAAGATCGGGCCGCACGACCTCTTTTCCCAAGGTGTAATTAAACGGTTTGACGATTTGATTCGGCTGAAAACAGGATTTCCAACGTGTCTGAAATTTCAATCGATCAAGCTCGAGACAGTAAACGAAACTTGATCGTCAACTATTGAAAAGCACGATACAGCGATGAACTTGAGGCTAAATACTCCATGATTTTTATCGAAAGTTTTACACTTCAACCGGTAATGAAAGAGTATAGTTCCAAGTTCATACATTCGTACTGTCACAAGAAACAAAAATGACCAATTCACTTGCTCGTCGGTAAGTAGAACGTGAATCCGTGACGTAAGTATACATGCATAAATTTCACCCTTAAGTTATGAAAAAGCATATCGATACTTGTATTGAAAATTTATTGCACGTTAAGCGCGGAAATACTTGGGATGAAAACCAGATTGCCGAGATAATTCCTCTCCTCCTCCCTCTGTGAAAACTGGCCGGTCGTTTAAATCCCCAAAACTCAGCGAGGGGGTTAAATTTTCCCGTAAAACAACGCCGCGGATTTTCGAAAACCCTGCATGTACGTCAAGCCTTTTGTATTCCGAGGAGAAACAAAACTCCCGCGTTTTAAATAGACACAATTTCTAACCTATGTAGATGATACCTGTATCTATCTTCAATTTATTTTTAAGAAGTTTTCGACGTTTCACATATTTCGAACGAAACGCACGAGAATCGACGATGACTGTACATACGACCGACGTTAATCGACCTCTTGTTTCATCTGTCGCTACTTGCTGTTGCTGTTGTTCTTTCGTTTCGTGCTATCCATTTTTCGCCTACAAGCCCACGACAGAGAAGACGCGTCGTCATAAAACGGCATTCGAACGGACCGAAGGGTTTCACCCCTGCAGACCGAACAAAACTGAAACCCTCGACGTAGTCGCGAGGCGAGGGGTTGTTAAATTACGAACCAGCAACCGACAATTAATATCGCCATTATTATCACGATGCTTGTTATTTTTCTCATTCTAGTTGTTATTCTTATTGCTATCGTCGTCGTCGTCATCATCATCATCGACATCGTCGTTGAGGAAACGATCGCCTCGAGATCTTCCATCGTCCTCGTAGTCGGTACACGTGTCCTTCCTCCTCCTCCTCCGCCACCACCACCACTACTATTACTATTACTGCACTAGTATTATATTTGTACACGTATACGTATAGGTATAAAACCCGCGAGCTATTTGTAAACAGCGATGTTTGTAAACAACTGGTTCTTTGCGAGGGTCGACTATAATACACAATAACCCTCGGCTCCAGAAATCGTCGTATATAAAACAAGGTAGGTGGCCACCAGCTGGGAAAATTGAAAATTCCGAAACAATTTCAGCTTTTTGATATAAAAAGCACCATTCTTCAAACAAAAATTTTCTTTTTCATTTTACTCGATATCAATCTTTTGCCAATCTTTAGGTCAGTGCAAATGTGGAGAGAGAAATAAAGAGAGAGAGAGAGACATGTTGAAAGAGAAACGGGGAACAAGTTGCTTTCTTCTACATGAAAAATAAAATAAAATAAAATAAAACACAAAAATATTCTTTCACGCGAGATCGTTCAGAAATCATTCGGGTGTTGTACACATATACCAGATTCTTCTGTATATCACCGGCCACCGCAGTTGCTTCGCGATGATGACGAAAGATTCTCATTCATTGATGTTTCATTTTTTTTTCTCTCTTTCTTTCTCTTCTTTAATTAACACTCAGACAGCTCCTTTTTTTTCATACACAAGCACACGTGTGTATAATTTTATCTGCTAACTTGGAGAGCGTCAAGTAAAAATTCATCCATTAACGCGAATCTTCGCGTTGAATGAAGAGAGCAGAAATTGAGAAGAAAAAAAAAAAGAACTTGATTTAAAATGCTAATAACGTCAAGAATCGAACGAAAATTTGGAAATGTTATTCCGCGTGCCAGATTGCAAGAATTATACGCGATACGTGTTGCACGTCTACATTCTGTCTACAATATGGACACCGTATTGTTGGCGAAATGTTAACACCTATAAGCGACGAAGACACGAAATTTTCTAAATCTACGAAAAGAAATAAAGAAAGAAAAACACTCTTCAACGTTTTCAAACTATCTTCTTCTCGTTTCTCCGAGTTTCTTCTTTTTTTTTTTTTATTACAGTTTCGACGATTCGTCGAGTTATCACTTTTCGTACCTCGCTCTAAAAATTGGGTTGCAATTGACTGACGCGTTGAATTTTTCCACGTAATTCTAGCAATCCTCGTCTCTCCCTCGCTCTCTCTCTCCCTCTCTCTCTCTCTCTCTCTCTCTCTCTCTCTCTCTCTCTCTCTCTCACTTCGTTTCTTCGCGATCGCCTTATTTTTGATCGTCTCTCTTATTGTTTCCCCCATCCTTCTCTCTAGCGCGCGTTCCTCGTCTTCCGGGACTGCGGCGCCTCGGGCGAATCGAGGCCAGTTTTATCCCCCGATCTTTTTTTTTCCCTTTCTTTTTTTCCTCTTCCTCTCGATCCCGCAGCAGAGCAGCAACATCGGCGGCATTCCCGCGCGCTCAGATCCGACCGAACCATTGACCGCGGGACACTTGCGTAATGCGAAAGTCAGACAGACACAGACGGTAAACGCTAAGGAACGAAAGAGGCAGACACACCGGAGGTACGCGCTTTATCCACAGCCAAAACTCCGATCCAGCATGCGTGTAACGACGATGTTCTCCAAACGCTTAAAAACTGCGCTCGCAGTCTGCTTGTATCTACTTCTCTGCAATCTGTCCGAAAGCTGTAGAAAATTAGTTAAAAACAAGAAAAAGTAAATCAAACTCAAACCATCGAGATGATCCTGCGTAGGATGCACGTATTTCTTTTTTTTTCTTTCTTTTTTTACGCAAAAATTAATCGACTTTCTTTCGATCTTACAACGAGAGACACGATTATCTGTTCGATGTGAAAATTAAGAATAATAATAACAACAATCGTGACATCGATCGTTGGATCGTGATTTTTTTTTTCTCTCTTTGTTCCGCGTAACACAATCGTTGACAGACGATGACGCTATGCCGATAACCAACCGCGAATTGAGGAATAGATCGCGGTTTCTCGGTATATATTATAGATGCGGCTTGAGCCAGACGCGACTATTATACATCGATCGAGGCTGATAAGTGCCGCCGCCTAGGATTTCGAATTCTCCCACGATACTATATTTATATACATATCTGTACATGTATACCTATACAAGGTATAACAGACGAGGAAAAAAGGAAGTAACAAGAAGCAAGGGGGGGAAAAAAAAAATCCGTTGACCTTAGCCTAAAATCGGCACGTGTAGACTAATCCTTTGTTTGTGGTTCGCTTGGTTCTGCGCACATCTCTTCCTCTCTCTCTCTATCTCTCTTTCTAACTCCATCTCCCTCTATACAGCATATTACACCTAGACGTCCCAACTAGCCGCCGTCGGTTCGCAAATTTAATCGCACGTATCGTATACTGTGTGTATAACATACCTTGCGATGTAACAGTAAAAAAAAAAAAATGAATAATAGTGGATAAGAATACTTAGGAATAGAGAGAAAAAAAAGAAACAAACACCGTTTGAAAGAAGAAAGAAAGAAAATAAATTGGCACCGCATTGACGATTGGAGGGAAAATTTGAGAAGCGGGAGAAGGAAGGAGGAAAGGGGAAGAGGACGAAACGAAAGGACCTCATCTGCGCGAACAAAAGTCTACCGCTCCGAAAATTATTTCGAGGAAAGTCAAATCGAGGCTGCGAGTGCAGTAAGAGGAAGAGGAGGAGGAGGAGGAGGAGGAGGGCGGATCGAATCAAGACGCGACAACGACTGCATCGTAAAAATTAAACAAAGGTATATACGCGTCGTGCTTTCCGTTCATCGTTTTACAGTGCAAGCCGCGGGAGGAACCAGAATTCCTCGACCTGGTTCACCGAGCGTGGACAACGCGGAGTACGTACACGTTGTACGTAAGCCCTGCATATATACAAACACATGCATACGTTGTTACATAGATATAGCGGCGACGTCTGGCGTGTACAAAAATCGTCCTCGGGTAGGAAAGCTGGACTTGCGTAAGCCGGGCAATGGCAGCAGCGGCATCGAGTAACGTTATATCGCAGAGAACCCTGCCCGCCGCCTTCCTTTCTACGTTCGACTTTCAGCGCGAGATGAGAGACCTCCCCCCGCATGCGGCAGCTTCCCATCTCGCGATTCGATTCGAAGGAATATAGAAAATGAAAGAACTTGGAAAAAGGAAAAACAAAAAAAATATCATACTATCCCCGTTACGCTCGTAAATGATACTTTTGTTAATTATAATCCGAGGAGATGATTTTTAACAAACGTTCGACGAGAGAGACACAATGCGACAACAACGCGTCTCTCACGATCTGCGTTTCGCAGACGATATCAAAAAGGGGACGCGCGGATTAGATCGTACGTTTGATAAAAAAAAAAACAAAAAAAAAAAAAAAAAAAAAAAAACTGAAGTGTCCCTCAATTTAATTGAATTACATTAATAATAATGATTTGCCGTCGTATAAAAAACCGTGCAAATCAGCGTGAAACAAGATCGCGAAAAAACCATCATTTTTCAATAAAACAATTAGGTATGCGATGACGCAGTTGTTGGATTTTACTATACTTCCAAAGGAATTAGGAATCCAATTATAGACAAGCTTTTGTGAAAAATTTCCACTCTAATTACTCGATCTATATAATATATGTATATACACATATAATAAAATTCCATCGTCGACAAAAATAGTCGTTGTATAGCCTGAGAACGACGGACGGACGGGAAGGATGACAGATGAACGGCGTACGAATGATTAGAAAAAGTGATAACTTGTTAATTTCGACCCAACTGTATAATCGTCGATCGTTGATGGGGATTAATGAATTGAAATGAATTAGTGAAAGCCAGCTGAATTACCCTAGGTTCGTTCGTATCGCTCGCTCTTTTTTTCCTCCATCAATCTAAAAATGTAATTTACACCCCGCAGTGGTTTGTGCACTGTATAATCATAGTCTAACATTTGCATACGTATACAAGTGATAACAACAATTAATTACGTTCCTTTTCTCTTCTTTGTTTATTTTTTTTTTTCCCCCTTCCAAGACCGCCGGACCATCAATTAAACTAGGTAGGTATCTATCTATCCATCTATCTATCCCGTTATCTATCTGTCCATCTGTAGAAATGTTTAATCGCTGTATAATATTATTCAAATTAGTTAAGAACACGAGATATTTTGGTAATTTAGACAGGTATTACAAAAGTATTAGTGACCAAAGGCAAACAAGACTAAGGTTTCTTTTTTCTCTCTCTCTCTCTCTTTACAGGTGTACAAGTAGATTAAGACATTGATAATCGAACGTTGAATTTTCGGTATATGTATACACGAAGGTATAATACCTACGACAGATGTACCGACGCCGCGCGTTATAATCCAAAAGACGAGATTCGGCATCGCGAGTCGAGTTTCCATTCACGGGGTGCGAAATACCGGCAATGACGAAATGTTTGACAATTAATTGTCACGTATCGATATTATCCCAGAGTTTGATAAATATATGTACATATATAATAACGGTGTCATTGGCCACGCTGAAACGTTGCTGGTTTACGTAACACGGCCGAAAGACGGCGATACCTGAGTATTTGTGAGTTGCGGCACATACCTACATTCTCTGTGTAATAATTATAGAAGAAGAAGAGGGAAAGAAAAAAACGCAACAAGAAATAAAGAAGACGAAGGCAAAGAATCTTACTCGCTGCCACGGTAGTCTTTCTCTACCGACCTGGCGGAATGTCACTTATTTTTAATATCTATAATCAAAAAGTTCATCTTATATTCATTTGTCAGATATTTTTATTCGGCATTGCAACGCATGATTGCGCTTACCGTGATATTTTCCCACGAGTGATGTACAGGCTTGCGAGCAGATAATAATAATAATAATCGATACAATTAAAATTCAATACATCGGGTAAAGACTGAACATAGCATAGTTTTAAATCGCAATAGCCAAAATGATGTATATGCAAAAACACACGTGCCTCTATTTTGTTTCATCTTTTTTCCTTCGATGTGATTTCTCCTCTTTTTTTTTCTTTCAACAAAGACACGCGCTATCCAACTATTATTACACGTGTGTAAATAAAATGAAATATATCCCCACGGTTTGCGTGACTGCATTCGGGACATTAATTCCTTGGATATAGACACGAGTGTTGTACGAACGTTATTCACGGACAGATACATCGTAGAAATATCGGGTATCATGTTCGGGATTTCCAATGTTCGTCGCTAATTGTTTGTATACCTTGTAAACAATGAAAAAAAAACATTGGCAAATTTTCAAACGAAACGATGGTTAAAAATGGAATAGAAAAAGGAATTTAAAAAAAAAAAAAAACAACAAATAGAAACCAACAACGGCAAAGTGACTCGCGTGAGCGATAGCAATTAGTGTACCTACAAGTTACATCCAAAAGTTTATAACGTAGAAATTTTAGTCGCGGATGTTGAAAGTTCCGTAATTGCATTCTACAACTGCACCTCTCGCGTTGTTATCGTCGTTGTCGTCGTCCGCCAAAGTTCGACAGTGATTCTCAACGTTGTTATCCGCGCGAAGGATTTCAACTCGACTGTCTGTTAGGATGAGAAGAGAATAAATGTAGGAGTAGCGAATGTCGCACCGCGTAGATTGTCGTCGGTAGATTGAAAATATTTACGCGAATTAAAATATCGTGAAAGGATTCGTTCCGTGCGTTTGTTATAGTTCGGCGCGATTTTCTCTCCCGCTGCTTCGAGTCTCCGATTAGTTTATCAATGCGTTTCATTCGTAAAAAGATTATATATACGACGATAAGACAGGTCTGCAAAAAATCTTTTTTTTTTTTTTCAGCTGCACGGGACGTTTTTGGTAAATGCTATCCACAAATGACTTCCATTTCCCTCCAACACGTACAGTATTCTTGCAAAATACGAGGTGTTTCGATACAGAAAGCATAACAATAATGAAAAAACAAATCACCGTTTTATTACACTCGAGTAAATAATATTTCTTATAAAATTATGTATTTAAAATTCCGTGTTCATTCTGTTCGCCTGTGAAAACTTTTGACGTGACTCTGGACAATGAGTTGGTCACTCGTCGAGAGCTTTCCTTCCTCGGACCCTTGTAATAAATAACGCCAGTGCAGCTCTACGTGCGATCTTGTTTAAAGATCGTTATCTTCTTCCCTCCGTACAATCGACCGCGGGATGTTTCGCGCTAATTGACGTATGTAGGTAGGTGAGTAGGTAGGCAGGTACTAAAAGAACTTTGTGGAATGTAGAAGATACAGTGGCGCCTGAAACTAAGAACACGCCGCGAACTCGATGACTTTTTAACAACAATTCACCACAGATGTCAGAGTATAATAACGTCCGTAAAGCGTTAATGTTGTTATTTCACGCCATAAACTCTGATCATAAAACGTATAACTACTATGGCCTAATTAATTTCACCGACGGTTAAACTTGCGGAATATCGTAGCGGATTACCCTTTTATTTCAATCAGCGTTTAGAATGACTAACGAGAAAGCTGCGTAAATTTTTACCTCCTGCTGTTCGAGTAAATGATTATTCATTTCAACGGTTACGAGTTTCAGGATTACGTAAACGTGATCAATGTTGAATTTTAACTGGTCCGATACGAAAATTCAATATTTTCAACGTATCAAGATTCTTTTTTCACTTCATTTCTTCTCTCGCTTCTCCAAGTCAAACGATTACACGATGTCAACTCATCGCTCGTTCTACATATTTAATTCTGACGTAAATCTTTTTAAATTTTCTTCAACAGATGAAGATCTCTCGACAGGTAAAACTTTGTTCGGTGAAGAAGCTAATGTAAACAAAGTGTGTGTAAATAGTTGTACTCGTATAGAATACTATACGGGAGTACCAGGAACATACAACCGACCGCAATAACTTGAACGAGCTTGAATTGTCCCTGCACGGTTAGAAAGAAGCGGTTTACCCAACATTCACAACACGCTACGAAAAGCAGAAGAAAAGAATCCCAAGTAGAGATAGCCAGAGATTGTGCAACGCGGTGCAGAGCAGCGGCGGAAGAAAACGTTATAAAAACTAAGACGAAAGAATTAAGAGAACGCGATAAAATATCTTGTACAAGAGTTTTGGACAAAGAGAAAGAGAGAAGTTGTTCGTTTTTGGTACAATACGAGTTAGGCAAACTCTCCGCGAGTAAAAAACAAAAAATATATAATAAAATAAAATACCAGAGGAAGACCTTAACAAAGGGGATTCAAAAGGAACCGAGATTTTACCCTGAAGTCACGACGACGACGACGTTAGTTGAGAAACCAACCGAATATGTGTAGACCGACATTTGCAGTGACGAATTTTGAGGTACGTATAATCGATTGATCGAGCGTCTTTCATCCCACTAATTTCCGTGCGAGCAGTTTGGTACCGCACGTATTCTTGTTTGTTAGGTAAATCTGCCGACAGAGTTAAGAGCGTCCCTGCAGGGCATAGAAAATCGGGGCCTTATATTACCGTTGGTCCCAACACCGTCAGTCCAGCTCGCTTTTAACAAGAGGATCACGAGTGTCCGTGCGTATGGACATAAATATACATATATAGATCCATACGTGCGTCAAAGTAACCACGCACACGGTTGGTTATGTTTACGGCGCGATGGATGAAGAACGGCTTGAGGCTGAGAGAAGAGAAATCGGTCGACGATGAAACGTCTCTACTTTCCTAGGCCAGGCTGCTGTTGCTGCTGGTGCAGTTGCCCTCGGGTGACGGCGTCTTTTAAAAATCATTCCTGGTTTTTTACTTTCACGAATCCAGATAGACGTCACTGTCCGAAAATGTCCATATAATTTTTTATCTTCTTTTTTTTTTTAAATGTTCTTTTCCCACGACTTTCGACAGTCTTCGAACGTATCGCACGGAATCATAGCCAAAAGCCGAAATGCTGCGAATTCCGTCTCTACTCCGGTTTGCAAGCTCATCTTCGTCTACCTATCCGACGGCTACGACTAATATGTAATTACATAATTAAATCAACGATCTCGTCGAGGTGCGCGAACGAAAGGTTCGAGTGATCGCATCTTGAGGCTTTGAAACCCTCGTAATGATAATAGTAAAGTAAACAGCCGTCGACAGCTTGTCTCAGTCAAGAGGACTCGACTCAACGCTGACAGTCAGTCAAGTTTATCCTTAGCCTAACCCGGGAATCGTGAAAAAAAAGAAAAATAATAAAATAAATAAATTAATACAGCGGTTTTACTGTGAGAGTAAAAAGAGAGAGGACGATGGTCGAGAGGAATCTCTCTATCCAGCTTCTATCACCTCGACGAGGAGTGCAGTGATAGAGCTGCGTTACACCCTCAAAGTGCTTCCAACCGCTAACGGCAAGCAGCGTATATGCATGCATATACGTATATACGTATGTACGTATGTACCAAGTTGCACTTAATGCACTTGGTCGTGTCACGGCGTAATGCAATGGACGCATGAAAGACGTCACGTGACGTCTGCGGCATTCTCGTCGTCCTTGCAGTCATCTCTCTCCCGACGCTCGACGACGTGCCGATCTCTTGGAAATCGTGTCTTTTTCCACTCGGTGGTAACATTACTTAACGTTCGATTTTACCCCGATGCATTTCGATTAGCATTTCGATTAACGATATTCACTTCGCGATTGTTTTTTTTATTATAATTTAGATAATCGCGCGGTGCAGCTGCGGTAATTAACGTTTGTTCCAAGTTTAACGGATACGTAGCTGCAAACAACTAAAAGTCGCTCGAAATTTATGGGCATCGTGTTTCGCATTGATGAAAAAAATAAATAAAAATAAAAAAATAAAAAAAAACACATCCTCACCGGTTCCAGTCACGATTCCCTGACCTCTTTTTCAGCAATGCGTATCGCATAACAAGCTTGCCGATATATTTTTTACCATCGCGAGGTCCTCGGGATTCGTAATATCTTCAAGTCTCTCTGAGAATTCGCAACGTGTAAATGCCATGTGTACGGGGGTGAAATTTTTCAGGCTAAAATAGATCAGCGAACGAAGCACCGCGTCGATTCGCGATCGGATGGCACGGAGTCGAGTTTATAGCTACCGATAACGAGGCTGAAATTAGCAATCAAAAGTTCTAATCCTCGTTCAAATAAGGCAGTGAAGTCCGAAAATAAAAATTCGGTGAAATACCTCGAACCCCCTCCACCAAATACATCAACTCTAGCTGCTAGCTTCAGCTTCAGCTTCACGTACCGATATATATATATATATGTACAAGAAGCATAGACACAAAGTTTCGGTCACTGCACTCTAGGCGCGGGTTCATTGTTCAGGTTGTACAGACAATCTAGGTGAGTGGATACCGACACCGAGGGCCGTAGAGTGAAACTTTGAAGTTTCCTCGAGGGAAAAAGATTACGGTATCCTCGATAGCGAGGAAGTGTCCTTCTTCCTTCCGCGTCAAGAAGCATTAGGTCAAAGTGGTCAATTTTTCATCCCCCGAAAGAGGGGAACAGAAGAGGCGGCGGCGTGGCAAAGAAGAAAGAACGGATATAACCCGACTTAAGCCGGTTAACATCGATTGATTGATCATGGAAGAGGACAAATTTCTCTCTCGGCGATTGTACCCTGGCTATGATCCTAGCGGTTTTGTACATGGACGAAACGAGTCGCGGGTCAACAGTTAAAGGATAAGCCGTTGAAAGTGAAGCCCTTGAGTGACGAAGAGGGGCAAACTTGTCTTCTTTTATCGTGGATGACGTTTATATTCAACACCGTAAACCGTAGTTAGGTATAAACTATATGTATGTATATATGTGTATGTGTGTTACAGGATCTTCCGGATTATCAAAGTTCTCCGTGACTCTACGCGGTTCGTAAGCATACATAACAATATCAACAAAATTTATCGTCACGTGGGTCATCGTTCTTTCAAGATTATTTATATTCTACGGACCGTACGAACAAGACGAAATAAAGAGCGTCGCATTTCTTAAATATAATATGCAGCCGATACTTGAAACACTACGCGAAAACCCCCCTCGTGTATAACGAGCTTGAAGATACATAGTAATGTTAATCCTAACGAAACATTGGCGAAAAGAAAAGAACTATTTTCTTAATTTTGCAATGATTTTGCAGAAACTAAAATTTCTAATTATGAGTGTTTTTTGTTTTTCTTTCTTTTTTAATTTTATTACGGTTTACTGGACTTCAGATAATTCCAAAATCGCTTATGAATTGTTATGATATCGTTACAAACTTCGATATGATTGGATATATACCTACATACAACATCCGGTTAACCGCGTGATAGATTTTCGACAACACCGTTCATTCCGGTTGAAATAATATCGTATCCTGATTGCGGTGAAAAATCGCTGAGTCGCGTGTAAGAGGATTTTAAAAATCTTAAAATTCATGTTTTACTGCTACCGTATCTTTGGTAAATACGCATACGTCGAAATGACGAAAAATAAGATCGTCGTCGTCTTCTCCTCTCTCACGCGCAAACGGACATAATCCCGATGATCGAAGATTAAGCGATACACCCACAGTCAGCTGTTTCCAAAAAAAATGTCAATATCACATAACGTACGTTACAAGCTTTCTTGGCGTGGTTTTACGCATCTCGCAACTCTCGACGTTCACCTGCAATACAGTTTGGTTTTCACGGTCTGCTTGCTGGTCTTCGAGGACTTAAAACCGCTCCATCAATCTCAAGTAGTTACACGCCGAAGCGTACCGACACTCGTCTTCGATACTCCGATACTCGAAAGTCGACTTCGCTTCAAGTATAAACTCGAGGGATATTCCGATGATTTTAATACCAGGTAACCCTTGAGACCAAAGTCAACCGAACGCTGTTACGCGTCACGCAAAGCGATCACCGTTGCGACGCGACAAATAAGTAACAACGACCGAATACTATCGATCATTGATTTACGCTGTTTTGTTGGGAACAAATATCACATTCTTAATTACCAATCATTCGATTCGTGCGTCATAAAACAATAAAGACGTCCTTGTGATACCTCGTTCACCGCCAATTAGCTAATGACAATCGAGCTGAATCCGTGGCGTTCATTTGCCTCGATCAAGTCTCGATCAGGGCACTGTAAAAAAATATCAGTGCGTCGTCCTACGTCGTTCCCAAGTTTAAACCGACTTCTTTTGAACCACGGCCGATTATAACAGAGATCACGGAGGCTGTAATTTGTTTTGCGAAGAGTCATCTAAACACTGAACCAGTGTCAAATCCTCCGTACCTTAAGTTCACCAACTTCTGCGTTAATTGAATGGTAAATAAGTTGCGTGATGGAGAAATGCCGCGGGATAATTAAGCCGGAATATAACGGCTAGGCTGCGGTCAAAGCTGACATTGGTGTCTATTAGGTATGCGTCTGTCTCCGTTTCCCTGCCTTGTTGTGACAAGAGAAGCAACACAGTGTGCAGTATACGCGTAACAACATTTAGAGCTAGTCTCGTCTCGCATCGCCTCAAATATTGCAGACGTATACTTCGTCGAATCGGCACATTTGGCGAACGATTTCATACGCGATTTCCATTCATTCCATTTCATTCACAACGTAGTTCGAACATGTAGGACAATAACTGTTGCAAATAGAAAGAAAGTATAAACTATAAAAGCAGGTAGCATGAAAATGGCCGCTTTTCAACATTTGCCAACTTCGCAAGCCGCTATTTCTGCGTACGTACAAAAATATCACGCTTCGTTAGTTCTGTTTGATTATAAAATATCAGATCGATGGATGTTTTTATAGGTTATAATTTATACAAGGACCTTTAAAACTGTGCAAAAATGCCTATCGAATCAGAAATATCTCAAGAGTCGGTAAGATCAGAAGAAGCGGATTGGCAGGGCGTTCAAAGATGTACATTCAAGAGGGCATTCAGTCAGTCAGTCAGTCAGTCAGTCAGTCAGTCAGTGAGTGAGTGAGTCGCCGGGTCGGAGAAAGAGAGAGAATAAAGGAGATAGAGGGAGGGAGGGAGAGGAGGGAGTGCAACGGGGAAAAGGCCTAGTTTATTTTTATTTCTGTCTGGCTGACGGGTACGAAATAGGTCGAGGTGTCTGCGGCGACGCTTGTGCGGCACGCACGCACGCAAGCACGCATGCACGCGTGTGCGTGGGTGCCCCCAAGTGCATCCGTAAATGCATGCGTGCGACTGCTGCAGCGGTGGAAAAGTTTGCACCGAGGCTGACTCGGCGAAAGCCTGAGAAAGTATACTAACCGAGTGAAGAAAAAAAAAAAAGACCGCACCGCGCGGAGGTAATACGATTGCGGCATTAAACACGCGTGTCGATGGGAAATTGGAAGCTGCGCGCGAAGTGCAGCGTAAGAGGTTGACTGAAAATTAAGCTGACAAACAACGATGCCGGTTGCGTGAAATTATCCAAAGGAACGCGTCGGCGATCATCGATTTCAAATATTTCATTTACCCGCTCCGAGTGAAGAGAAAAAGAGTAGATTTTACACAAAATGCAGCAGCAAAAACAAAAAATTACCATGTCAACCATATTTCATACTACAAATTTAGCATTGCAGATTTTATTCCACACACAGTGGTTTTCACTGTTTTTAGAGTAAATCCTTCATTTTACGAAATATATTTTGGAAAAAAAAGAAACAATAACCTGACGCGTCCCGCTTTTCTTCAAGTTTCGAGTAAAATCTGCCCTCTTATTTTCTGCGTTCAAATATTAAAGACGATTACTTGGCGGTACAGTCGAAAAATATTCTCGTCACTCCCTATTGATAAAATTTTTTTGAAATTCAACATCTATGTCGAGTTCTTTTCAGTTTGAAAGCTCGTCGTCGATTTAAGTCTACAGCACTTGCTGATTTTAGCTTAATCAAAAGAAATTCCGTACATGCATTAATTTTAATAATAAACTATTGACGTCGTGTCATTCTCTTTTTCATAACGATTCCCTTTTTCTTATTGTCACTTTTCTCCCAATCCCCGCGTTACGTGCAATTTTGATTACGTAACAACGCAAAAATTCGCAATTTACCGAGATTCACGTACCTCGGCGCTAATGAAATAGACGGATTTTTATGTTTTTAATTTTACCGGAATCCTCTCAAATTTTTCAAAATCATCGTAATCGTCATCATTACTATATACTACTACTACTATTACTACTACTTTCCTCAGCCGCGGTGGACGAAGTTAGGAAAGAGAGAAATGACAAAAATTTTGTTGGTGAAGTGAAAGCTTTGAAGGAGAAAAAAGGAAAAGAAATTCTCAGCCCGATACGGGTTTTGCATGCGATCTGCGTTCGTCGCTTCGTTGCCGTCGTGTCGATTCTTCGTCGATTATAAAAAGGTAAGACAAACGACAGTTGCTGCCTGACAAAAAAAAAACAAAAAAAAAAAAAAAAAGCAAGCCTTATCGTGGTAAAGGATAGATTAACATCGTTCATGTCCGATGAATCTTACCGTTAGCCGCGACGTTACGCGAAGCGTTTCAACGGGGCGCAAACTTTGAAAAAACCATTCAAACGTGTAAAAACGAAACGGAGAGAAGTAATGAAAGAAAAAAAGAAATTAAAAAAAACAGCAACGAAGCAAACTCCGAGTTTGAAAGCAAAAATATCAAACAGTCAAACGCCGCGCTGCGCGATGATATCGAATGGGGGTCAAAGGTCGGGATAAACTGGCGCCTCTTCAGACCGGAAAAAGAACGAAAGATTAAACTCGTACGTGGAGTATGGAAGTAGGAAAATGCTGACGACTTCGGGATAGGTACAGTGTGCATATTTCACAACGTATGATTCGCTGTGACACGCCACGAGCTTTAATTTTATAAATCTAAAAGGTACAAGGTATAATTATATTGTTAAAATAAAAAAAAAATAAACAAATTAATAAACGACGACAATAATAATAATAATATAAACAACGATAACAAAGCTAGTCAACTTGTTACCTCTTCGACGTTTTGGAAATCCCGATGTAACGATAATGAATATATTCCAACCAATGAATTTCTTGTATTACACTGATTTATCATTCAAATTGTTCCGAGTTCTATGAAGCTGCCGGTAGCAGGTGTTGTTTCACGGTGTATTAATCAACATTTCGATTCGTCTCTAATTGTAATTTTCCAACCGAGTTCCGAGACAAGGGTCAAAGGTCGAAGGCGACAAATTTCGTGGTAAAACCCGCGGTATATATATATATATATATATATATATATCCGTATTTATGTTTACGCTGTGTGTCGTACTATGTAAAATAGCTGTGTATATAAGATATACGCAAAGCGTCATTTACCTTTAAAGCAAATGCACAATACGGTGGACGATAGATGTGGAAAAGATATTAAATAAGATTTTATATACGAGAAAAGGAAAAATGAGGAGAGAAAAAAAAAAGTGACAAATAATACGACGGTACGTGACAGAAATAATTTATAGTCGACAGACTACCTATACACGTGTTATTTAAGTTTTATTTTATTCTTTTTTTTCTAATTTTTTATTCGCTCAATGAAACACAGCGTGTAGTTAATCCTTGTCGGAAGAACTTTACTATATTTTCAGCGATTTATCCTGTATATCTCATAAACACGCGGGGCATTATTGTACACTTGTCACCGTTATTTACATCGGCAGGAAAAAGAAATGAGGCAAAAGACGGGCATAAAATTTGTAGCGCCGCGCCTCGTCTCATATACCTACATACAACTATATGTTCAATATGGGTACTGCGACAACGAGGCTGAACATCTCAAGAAGGTTAATGAAATTTCAACAATGACAAATGAGAAAGGTGGTCACGTTGGTGAAATTGCATATATATAAGACACGACGCTGTAACCTCCGCGCCCATGTTTTTCCCCATTTCTTTTTCTGCTCACACACTTAACGGTCGCAAGCATGTAATGCCCTGCATGTATTTTTCATTAGGTAAATTCGGTTAGTTATTAGGTCAAATTTCGAATTTGAATCAAATAATTAACATCTCATGAAATGTTGTAAATATCTGTAAGAGAAAAAAAAAAAGACGAACGACCTGAAAGAAACACAAAAAAAAAAAAAAACTCAAAACAACGATAATTTAGCACGAACGTAAATTGAAAAACCGAGTTATCGAACGCAACTCCGTAATCCTCATGTTATTTTTTTCATTAATGTATTTTTGGTATCAATATCTAATTTCAATCGATTACACCTCTCATTTTGCGCAACCGATATTTGCCTATGAAACACATTCTCATCGTAGCGTTGACGTATTTTTTACAACTTGTACCTAACACTACCCATAAGTACTGTCTTGAGTTTATCGTATCATTTTTTTTCTTTTGTTGTTGTTTGTTTTCTTTTTCTTTTTTTTTTTTTTTTTATTTTTTAACATCAACTTTTTTCCTCTTGTCGTTGTTGTTAAGAAGAAGATCACACACGCTGATAAAATCCGTACCGCGTACAGCACAATTTTCGCCAACAGTAAAACGGTCACGTGACCTTCGCAATATCTATATCTAGGAACATGCTTACGCACACGCATGCGTACGCGTACACAAAATACATTTAAGTCGAGTGTTGGTAACGCGTCGCGCGAACATATACAAAGCGATTAAAATTCCGTCTGGCATTCATTGAGGGAGTTTCATGTGAATGAAGTCCATTGTCGTGCGTCGTTCTACGCTGCTCGCTCCACTCGCGATCCGAGACTCCGCTTCCCGAAGACGTCATCGTTTCCATAAAGACCTGCACGTATATCGCTATACGCACACACAAACACAAACACACACACGCTACACGTGCACACATATTATACAGTTTCTGTCAACGCGTTACAACACCACATACTATTTCATGTATATGTGTGTGTTGCGCAAGCGATGATGTCGACGACCTCTCTCTCTCTCTCCGTCTCTCTCTTTCTCTCTCTCTCTCTCTCTCTCTCTCTCACTAACACACGCGCGCAACGTGCGGTGCGTATGCGTGACACCTGTACGTAAATACACGGATTTGTGGAGCTTGGTGTATCGAACCTCGGAGGCATGAAAAAAACTTCACCGCCATATAATCGACGAAAAATGAAACGCAATTACGGAGGATCATCTCGAAACGCTGCCGCGGTCTGGCGTAGAAATTCATTCCTCACGGATAAACTTCATTCGGTAGACCACCCCCCCCCCCATCACCCCTAATTTCATCCTCCGTAATGTTGTTGGTTGATTATTAAAATTCAATTTCAATTATCTATCAATGCGATAAATTTGTTAAATACTCCGTGAAGTAGCTGAGGAAATGGGGGGGAAAAAAATGGCTGTACCATATTATAAGAGAACACCTGGTAGTATAATAGTTTATTATATTCTCGTATTCATTTATTACGCGTCTTTGTAAACCGATTGTTGTTGAGATTGTTTTGAAAATAAAATTTATACCGTTCGATCAAAGGTTTTCCTTACAGCCCTGATAATAAATTTACTTCGATTAGCTTCAATGATTATTAACAATGATTTTTAGTTCGATTTCATCAAACATTTCGCTGTTTAATAAACTAGACAGTTATACTACACTTTATACTAAAGACTATTCAAATAATTCGAAGATATTTGTTCGATGAAGCGCGTGAACGTTACTCTATTTGTTTTTCGTCAGGTTTCTTTCCTTCGCGCTTTCTTTATATACCGATCAATCAAATATTTGCTATAGAATTACAACTAATATTTATAAAATCCGAAAGAATGTTTAAATATGTAGATTCAAAACCAACTAATCATTTGAACAGTTCTTAGTAGCGATTTAATGGTAGGGGAGAAAAAAAAAAAAAAAAGTGTAATACATTTTCCCGTTACATTGTAACTTTTGCAAAGTACTCACTCACCGCGATTTTTGATTATAATCAAAGGCAGCGAGTGGCGAGTTAAAAAACAATGACGCGCTGCTCAATAATTCTACGAAACGAGTCGCTGTTTTTCTTTCTTTATTTTTTTTCGTCGCCAGGAAATATTTTTACTCGCTAAAGTCGTGAACAATATCTTTAGCGGTCAAGAATGGCATGTGAAACTTGTATAAAGTATAATAATCGCATCGCGGATCACGATGTTTCTTTATCGATGATAGAAATTTTTGCGGTTCCGACTTTTACGATGTAATAAAATATAAAACAAGGTAGTTGAACATACGTCAATACGACGGACCAAACAAAGACGGCCGATATGAGAATAAGGAGGATATTCGCCATTTCCGTTTTCACATTCCCGAAATGTGCGCTATAACAATTTCACCAAAAGTTAATGCATATATTACAAAACAGAAACGGATTAGACCTTAATTTCATTTCATTTTCAGTAGTGTAATATCCTAATTATGCTAATACGAACAATTTATTGTGATCTTTTAACCCACATACACCGATGTTGCGAATATTGTTAAATTGGCGTAATTCTAAGGGAACGTAACGAGAGAAAAAATAAATTAAAAAAAAAAAATGCATCCTCTGGGGATCAATTTGAAGTAATTGTTGGATCCTTTATATAAAATAAGTAGGTAAACGTGCGAGTAATTTTACGACCGTAAAAATTGTCCTGCAAGAGGGATGATGGAGGGTGGTTGAAAAAGTTTAAAAGGGAAAGAGCACGTGGGCACGGACGTTTAATGGCTTGATGAAAAAAAAAGAAACCAGATTAGTCAACTTGCCTTTGATAAGTTCTCCTTTTTTGATAACCGCCTGCAAGATTCGCTTGCAGATCACCCCGACGATAATAAACCGGCCAAGAAATTTCACTCTCACTCTTCAACCCCGCATAACGTCCCCTTATTATTATTATTATTATTATTGGCATTGTTATTATATACGTACATATATATCTTCTCACGTTCAACAATGTAATGTAATGCGAAGAAAGTTCTTTGACGAACTGCGCGTTCGACGTTTGGCTATAAATTTAGTGAATATTACACAATGCGCAATAATGGCATAGAAGCAAGAGATGATAAAAAAAAAAAAATCCATTTTTTTTTTTTTTTTTTTTAAATTGATCGAACAACATTCAGCTATAGAAATCCATTGCAGATCGCCATATCGATAAGAGTGATAAGATAAACGCGGACAACACACGATTTCGATGATCTGCAGCAGCAATTATTCAAGAAGATATGAAATTACTTCATATTATTACGTATAAAACATACATAAATAAGCAGTGTCTTATAATAAACCGAGTAAATATATTGACGACAATGTCAGGCGAAGAAGTGTGAACGACGCACGCTGTGCAATTCCAAAGTTTACTTACAGGGTGCAACAGCCAATATTACTCTGGACGTATAAACACGAATAAACAATACGGGTGTGTATGAACATTTGTTTGTTTGCGCGTGCGTGCGTGAAAATTGCAGACTGCTGATAGAAGCTCGGTGTATTTGTATAATAACGGCGCAAGCTTAAGACTAAACTGACAATGTGAGCCATCGGCGAACGTTGCAGCTTCTTCTTTTTTTTACAGTGTCTCATACGCATCAAAGCTGCAGGCTTTCGACTATTACATCGGTATAGCGGAGTAACTGACCTACATAATTATTCGTTTAGATAACTGCATACCGTAATCGTAATATCCGTATGTCCGTGGTCGTCGTTAGCAGTTGTTGGAGATAGGATAGAAAAATTGCTTGCTTGGCATAAAGTATAGCGCAGCCGCCGCCGTCTGGACCGCAACGCCATAATAAACAAGTATGTTACGGTTGAAACTTGTAGCGCACGATGAGATATCGCGTAAGCGTATCCCAAAGTCTGCGTTACGATACAACAAAAATCGTGTAGGTATATTCGACGAAAAGCAATCGACACCGAGGGACGATTATTAAATTCGTCAATCTCTCCGATCGCAAACGAGACGATAAACACCAGCGTGGCAATTGAATCCGTTCTATCATCGCTGTTTGAGTTTTCGCCTCGCGGACCTTAGACAAGAGAGAAATGATTGATACCGTGGTAAAAATTGTACGTAAAACGATAAGGCAGACCTCCGACGTACCGACGCGTTGTTGATTGTAAAGTAAAATACGAACAATAAATCATAATCGATCCTCAGCTTGGACTCGATCGACGAAATCTGATTTGTTCGATCAACGTTCGATTAATGAATAAATTTCCTCACCTTGGACAATTTCTCGCCTTCGTGATGGGGAAGAAGCGTCCTGAGGGATTGAAAGCCGGCGTTGATACTCTGCATTCGTCGTCGCTCGTTGCTGTTGGCGATTTCACGCCTCATTCTCTTCTCTTGCTCCATGTGGCTTCTTGGCGTAGTCCGACCCGCGACGCCGTTTCCGTTGTGACCGTTTAGATTGTTTACAACCTGTCCGTCGTTAGATTCCTGAAGTTCGTGATGATCCCCGACAATCACGTTCGTCGCTACCGAACCCTCGTCCGCCCCCTCGCTGCTGCTGAAAACGAATGACCGCGCAATTTTTAAGAAAACAATTTACAAAATACGGTGTCCATCGACGATGGAAAAATTCCTAAATGAAATTCTCAAACGCGATAACGATACGATGAATGAAACGTCGAATTGTTATGAAAAAAAAATAACAGATTGTGAAATCTTTCTTAAACACTCCAAGTCGTAAAAATCCAATCTTGCGTTTCCTGATTCAGAAGGCAGAAGCCAAAAAAAGACATTTTCTTTGACGAAGCGATTCGCTTATCGCAACGTTTCCTCCAAATTCTCACAGCGATTATACAAATATATATGTATATACATACGTGTGTATAGTACAAGTCACTGCACGGATGATAATATTACGTACAGGAATGGATGCTTCGAATTCTTCGAACCGATTTAGGTAGCGTTTAATTCATTACGAATGCACGCAGGCAAACGGTCAGCTTTAATATCTTAATTGCATTTTTTCCTCGCGTCACTAAATCCAGCTATTATAATTATTACCGTACCACATATTTCCCAAAAATACGAATTACATGCATGTATTCATCGGTCACTCAATGTCGACGTGTTTTCAGAAAAAAACCTTGATTAGTCAGGTGTAAAGGAATGCAAGCTTCATGTCGGTCTTTCTTTCTTATTTACTTGGTTCGCTTACTCACTTCCTGCGTGTTTCTTTTTTTTTTCTTTTTTCTTCTTTTTTTTTTATTCGAGATCATTCTAATCCGATTATTCATTTTCAGATGTGATTTTACAGATGCAGCCAAATCTGCGAAGCAAATAGCCGCGGCGTTTAGGAAAACAAGAAATCGTTGGCGCCAGCGTCGAATGCTTTTCAAGAGTTTAAAAAGACTCTCGGAGGAATTGATTCGTATCAATGGATATGTGTATTGTTCGTGAATTGAGTGCAGAAGAAGCGTGCGGTTAGCTTTTAAGGAAATTGAAATCTCCGCCATGATTTCTTGGTTCTTTTCGCAGAGTAATTCTTTATACCTATCGATACAGCCGAAACCGTTTTAGCTTGTATAATAAAATTTCGCCCCGAAGCATTTCCGGATGGTTGAGTATATCAATACCGGCGGTACAACGTAACGAAGAGAGAATGCCTCCGGATCATTACCTTCATCCTTTACTACTGTTGTCTTCTTTCTGCAAACGAGGCGAATAATTCAATCGATAATATCGCTGCCTACTGACTAAAATTTTGTAAAAGAAAAGTGTACATGTATATATCATAAATATTATAAACTGTAACAATCAATTAGTCAAAACAGACAAGAACTACCAGAATTAAAAATTCTCGATATTATACGTCGTCGAATAATAAACCGTCGCATCTCGCGTGTGAAGAAAAAATATCTTATAAATCAATGAACGATACTTCAATCTTTATTTTTGATGTTTCATGCGGTGCAACCTGAGCTCAAAATTATTCTCGTACCTCCAAAATACACGTCGCGAGTGTACATAATTTATCGGCGAATATAAATTGGGCCTTACGGAGTCAAGATTACTACTAATAGTTTTTGATATATCAATATTTATGAATTTTGTACATTACGACGTAACGCAGTAAATTATAAATACCCGTAATGCCTAAACGTATATGAAATTAATGATACACGACGGGCCTACGCAAATTTACACTGAAAACTCGTGCAGATATTACAGGTAATATATTATACACACTGTTCCATTACTCGACGAATCTGGTGTCATAAATAAATAAAACTATGCAACGACGCAGAAAAAAAAAAAAATCGGTATTCGTAACCAAATTTTATATACGAATGCCGGAATCTTGTGCAAAAAGACTTGGCGATTATTTCGTTGTTTTTTTCTTAAAAAATGTAATAAAAAAAAAAGAAGCAAGAAATTTCCAATAAATTTTTTCTATACCGAACATAAAAAGTCTTCCAATCCGATGAACGTATTATTTCGCACATCTGCCGAGAGTAGGACGAAAATAAAACAAAACGATGAAGATGAAGTATAAAAAAAATATTGCCGTCACGGATTCAGACGAGTCGAGTATATTCGAAATCGACAGTGAGATTACGATCGTTTCGCGACCTAAATCTATGGATTATGAAAAGCGTCTTTACAAAGTTGCATAATTTTAAGATTTTCTCTCCTCACTGCAGTTATAAACGAAAAAATCGAGCGATCAATGAGAAGATGAAAGAAATCCATCCTATGATCAAAACTCGAGAACTGTATTTTAAGTTTTCCAACTTGTGTTTATCTAATTATTTTGTTCGTTACTTCTTTTTTTTTCTGATTTCATAATACAAGGACAGCGATTCACGCGACCGCCGAATAATTTCTGCGATCGTTCAAAGTCCTCGTCGCTGCATGGTTTCGCACATGGCGATAAGCGTGTAACGACTCCTCCCCCATGCATATATATATATATATATATATATATATATATATATATAAGAATATAAATATATGTATACATTGCACACGTACCGTATACACAAAATTTATTTATAACGACAGCTGCAGGAATTATTTTGTTTACTTTAAATTATTCATCCGCATTTTTCCAACAACACAACTGAACTGTACCATGTACGTGTGTATGCATAAAGCTAATTGAATTTATTATTCATTATCGTTTCAATAAGCGGGCGCGGTGCGAGACAGCAGCAGCGATTCCGTAATACTTTGAAAACAATATAAGAGAAAATATCGTCAAACGTTATTTGCAGGAGATAGAAAGGAAAGATAAATAAAAAATGAAGAGAAAATTAATCATCCAAACACGAGGACGATATTGTCTAGGTATTGGATTGAAGAACTTACCGACCGAATATAAACATCGGTCCAAAGTACGCGTGAACTTAAGATTTGCATTCCACGCTTGTGTTATTATCATTGTTATAATATATATTATATACGTACAATTATGCACTCCGGGAAAAATAAAACATCGTCGCAATGCAGCAGCAGCAGCAGCAACAGCTTCGACAAAAGTTTAGTGATGAGAATTTTATCACTAACGATGAGTCGAACAACGGGAAAAAAAAATAATCGCCGGGGTTTTTGTCGGCAAATTGGTCAATTGTTACAAAAAATTAGTGATTATCGTAGTAAAAACCGATAACTTTTCCTTCGGCGCAGGATGAAAAAAAAACAAAAAAAAAAAAAAAAAACAAAAAGAAGTTATTCGACGCCGTATTGATATTTTCTGAATTTCCGGTTCTGCGCGTTTCGCCGACGAAGGTAATCAATCCGCAACCCGCGAGATCGCGTAAAAGTTTTGCCAAACTGTCTCAAGCGTTACGGGTATATTATAATATAACACAGGTCGCATACACATTCCATGTATAATACGTACATAGTACGTATGTATTGCATGAATCGATGTATACAAGAGAGACCCGAACGATAGTCGCATTCAAATAATCCTATATATTATATACACGTATATACATATACAGGTAATTATCCAATCATTATAATAGAAAGCGCCCGTGGTTAATGAATAATTAATATATGCAAATATTATTTGTTCCTTCTAAAAGTCGAGTAGGATAAAGAGGAGAGGGAGGCGGAAAAGGAGGATGACGGAGAAGAGGATCTCGCAACAGTATTAGAGTTGAAAAAAAACACTCTCGGGGAGCAATTATTATATCACACTTATATATGTATACGTATACCTGTAATAAAATAAACGTCTGCAGCAAAGCGTGAAGTTTTATCGCAAAAACTGATCTACGTTTCACCCAGTCAAGTTGTCTCATACGTACCGATACAACCATTTATTCGACAAGAATATCATCACATACGTTCAACGATCCAAAAAATTACCGATCAAATTAATCGGACCGTAATAAAATCAAGAAGACAACAGGGGGGGGGGGGAAGAATAATAAATAATTTGAAAAAAAAAAAGAAAAATAAAAAAGAACATAAATTCGTACAACCAAGCGTAAAGTAACCAAGAGTCACCGCCGTGTGCAAAATAAGTGAAAAGAAAATTCCGATGCTTTTTTCCGATGAAAATGGATGGAGAAAAAAAAATTTATAAAATCATTTAATTGTTATCTAGAGCTGAAAGTTTATATCAGATGTACGTATGTATGCGTGGTATAACGAGAAGAGCTAGGAAAGCGGGGTTGCCGAAATTGAATCGAGCCGGGCTAAAAGGCGGTGAGTCATCGTCAGAGGCCGTGACCTTCGGCGTTGCTGTTCCACGGAACACGCTCGTTCTACACGTGGCGGCGATAACGAAACTGCGAGGCTTATGGGCGACGTCGACGTCGACGACCGTCAGCCATAACCGTCGGAAGGGAGGGAAACGCGTCGCGGCGACGACGCGACGGATTCTTTGATCAAGTGGAATAAAAATAAATAAATGAATAAAATAAAAAATAATAGCGAAGCGATAAAAAGTTGGAAGAAAAAACCCTTTTCCATTTTCATTTGCCCGTTTTTTTTTCTTTCTTTCTTTCTTTCTTTCTTTTTCGACTCTTCCTGCAGAAGTTTTTAGTATAATTGCAATTACAGAGATACGCATGAAGGTACGATTGTAAATCTTTCCAATGAATTTGAAAAAAAAATTGATTTAATTCGGTTGGTTAATTTAATTAAGTTAGTCAGCGAGTAATCGCCGGGGAATTATTTCAATTATATCTACAGATATACCAACCATAAGCTACATTGACAAAATAAATTTATAATCCAACGCAAGTATAACAGAATCGACTGAAATTTATTACACATTTTTGTACACCGCGCGAGTTAGTGAAAATGTGCGTATATTTAGCGCATCTTAATTCCACTCCGACCAAGTTAATTATGCTGTCAACTTATAATTATAAGTTGTAAGTTCGGTTGTATGATTTTTATAATCGCGATTCGGTTTCTCAACTACGCGTTGATTTTACGGAAGAATAACAACAACAATATGGTAGGGAAAAAAACGCAAGCGACTTTCCCGAGGATGCGAGTGTTGGATTTTCTTTGTCAAATACGCGTGCAGGCCTGCAGGTGGTACTTCCTGTAAGACATGAGATATCTAACCCAAACTTCGTGTATCCCCTGGCGAGGTTATCACAGAGTTGAGGAAAAAAGAAGTTACCGCGTATATACGTGGTAAAATAACCGCGTACCGAACAAGCGTCTCAAGTGAAACGTACACTTTAAAACTGTTCTTGGTGCGTTTCTTCTTTAGTCTTTTTCATTATTTTATTTTATTTTATTTTATTCCATTTCATTTTATTTTATTTTATTCCATTTTATTTTATCAACACATGTACCGAATTCAACTTAAGAATTGGACTACGTAAATAAGAATAGGTACATGATTTATCTTCCGTAAAATGAACAAAATCCAAGTTGAATTGTGCGATCGGATTTTCGTCGCTTGAAAAGACAGCCTCAAATGTTGTACCCGCAGAAACGAAAAAAAAAAAAAAATACATATATAAATAAAGATTTGTCGAATTAACCAAATATGGCGATAGAAATATTTTGTTAAATCAAATATATATATGATTTCACTGCATAGACGTTCCAAATTATCGTTCTTCCGATAGCTTTTCTTTTTTTTAAATAATTAATTAACTCAATCACACGAAACTAATTATTCAAGAATTTGGATTCAAATCGTTAAACTAAATTAATACACACCAGATTCTTTTCTACAACACGTACATAACGCTGTATTTTTGGCCTTCAAGTATCACTTCACTTTCGGCATTAGCTGCGGATAATAATCGACATCCCATTACTACGCGGTGATTTTGAAAAGATAATTATCGCGCGCACATGGAATAAAGTATTTTTAGAGGTATGACTAAATGTGAGCCAACCCGATCTACGAAGCAAATTAAATCAAAGCATACCGAAACCAAAACCCAGGCTAGAAAAAAGCAACGAGTGTACCACGTACGTAGGTATCATTGATGGGCAACAAAGAGAGAGAGAGAGAGAGATCAGAGTCGGAGCGAAGAAGAGTGTACATCTTGTGATTCGAAACGCGCACCGTTACGCGCGTCCGTGAATTCATTAAAGAACGGAGGTCACCGGCCCTACGCACTACGACGGTGTTCAACTTCCGGTTCGCCAAGGTCCGCGAAGGTTCAAGGCCGGGCGTTGTTACACGTGGAATTCGCGTCCGTCCGTCCGTCCGTCGGCTTATCATCAGCTGTCGACGATGGCGACTCGCTTTCCTGACGTCACTCGAATCGCCCACGAAGCCACGCGAAGCGAAATAGACGAGAGATTAGATGAGATGAGACGAGATGAGATGAGATGAGAGTAGCTTCGGAGCTTCGGTACATAATTTACAGAACGCGAAGCGTGCCCGCCTACGTCGCGTGTTAATAGGAAGGAAGAGCAGGAAGTGGGTCGCCTGGATTTCCTCCCTTCTTTCGTCTTACTTTGACTTGTCGGAGAGACGTCGCGATTTCATGCGTTCAACTTCACAGCGCGGATATAACCCGCTCGTAGGTAATTAGATCCGTCGTGGTTAGCTGTGCCGTGCTCCGATCTCTTCTCCCCTCCTCGCATCTCTCGCTCTAGGCCACTTTCGCTTCACCCAGAATTCATTTCTTCCGCCCTTTATTGCTAGATATTTCTTTATTTTTATTTATTGTTGTTATTATTATTATTATTATTATTATTATTATTTTTTATTTGCGTAGAGAAGTTGTAACTACAAGAATTGCAGTGAGAACTGTTTGTTACTGTACAAATCTATAACGTATACCGTTGAACTTTTCAGATACCAAAATCAAAGTAATTTTCATTCAAAAAAAAAAAAATGCCATCCACGCGATTACCTATTATTAGTAACTTTGACATTGATTTAACTTGACATGGACTCAAACATATGAAATAACGATTGCATAATGAATAAATTTTTTTTTTTTTGTTTTGTAAATAAACAGCTTGACGTTGGCTGGCTGTACCCTGTCGAAACGTCGCAAAATTGCAACAATCTAATTTTGTAGGTCGTCAGTCAATGACCTTTTCCGACGAACGTCTTCCTCACATATAATCACCATCGTGCTTGTAAATCGAAGATTTCTTTTCTTTTCTTTTTTTTTTTGTCGTACAGAATCGATTGTAACAATATTCGAATACAAGTATCAATTGCGCACACGGAATTTAGTTGGAAAAACTTTTAGTTTCTATCGATTCTTTTATAGTTACGTTCATACGTAAAACCATTGTGTACGTTACATCTTCTGACAAACGATAAGAATTTTATTTTACACAGGTAACATAATTGAATTATTCTGAGGAAAATAGGTGTTTACAAAGTTGGAAAAATACGTGAAAACGAAAATCAAATTATCGGTTTCACATGTCAGAGACAATTGCGAAAGATTCTTCAACAAGTGTGAAACAAAATTTCTATACGATAAAAAGGAAATACGAAAATATTCAAAAAATAGTTTTACACTTTTCGACAACGAATTCATCGAATAATAAGTGAGATGCACGTCTACGCAATTAAATCCCAATACGAAATCCGTCGAGAAATTAGGCGGTACCTGCAATCAATTGGCCAAATAAGTGGAGAAAAAAATGGTAATACATCTTCTTCGCCGAATATATTATTACGTGTGTACAAAAAATCGTGAAACGTACGACAATTAACACAAATCCAGCGTTACGATCGCAACGTCTCTTTCGATCGGACGCTGGAAGCCGGTTTTGCGCAACGCGGGCAGAGTCGTCGGAGGAAAAACCCGGAAACTCGTCGTCGGCGGTGCAAAAAGTGAATACGCGTCGAGCCCAACGGTTCGTTGGACGGATGATGGAAAGAAAGAAGGAAAGAAATAAGGAGGGAAGGAAGGAAGTAAGTAAGTAAAGAATAAATAAAGGAAGGAACCAAGGAACGAAACGAGGCGAGGCAACGTCCAGAGGCCAGTGAGTCACGCACAGCTGACGACTGGCGCCACTCAGCTGACTTGTAAGCCAGCTTATTCCCGGCGTCTGTCTATCATCAGCTGTCCGGTCCGTGCGGTAAAAAGCAGCGAGATACGTACGTACGTACAACAATCGCGGAATAGCCGCTCGTCTCTCGGTTTGCATTCCATTCCGCGTTTCGAGTTGTTTGTTTTTTTTTTTACTTTTTTCTTTTTTTTTTTTTTAATTTTTTTTGTTCGTCGCGGTGAAAAACGTGTCTCTTCCTCCATCGTGCGATTTCGGACAAGAGGATGTGTACCGTGAGAATAAATCATTTGCTACTCGCCGGCTATTGCACAGAAAATTTTGCATTTCAATTTTTCGTCAATTTATATTATACGCGATTCACGACGGACGAATAAGAATCCGAAATTCAGCACGTTTCAAAGATTGATATTTAATACTTGGCGAAGTCGATTTGTTTATTCATTTTAAGCGACAGATTTTTGGAGAAAAAAAAGAAAAAAAAACACACAACCCTTGATCGTACGCTTGGAGAATAATACGGCATTATTTTCCGCGTTTTGCGTAACGATTTTCAATCTCCTTTGATTCGCATCCGTGAAGGCAGCTTATATAATAGCGCGAAACAACGTGGAAGGCGGGAATTGAATCGGAGAGAGGCGAAAAACCGCCGACGAGAGCCGAGGTGATATATTCCGGTATCGCGTTGTTCGATCCTGTTTACGCGTCACCCGCGAAATACCCGCGAATCGCGATTACGTAAGATGCGAGAGTGAGAGAGGGGGGGGGGGGGGGGGGGACATTGCAAATTCTAATTTCGATTTCAATGTCCGTGCCGAAACGAGATACATGACGCGGTCTAACAATACGGTGGGAGGATTTTGACCTTGGCTGGAATGGGCAGCTGTTGCTGCTGCTGCTGTAAAGCTGTTATACGTACATATGAGGCATTCCACGCCAACTCTACCAACGTTGGACCCTCGCCATTATTGATTTTCATCAAAATATTCTGATGCAATTCTCCCAGCTCCAAAACAGTACCCTAAATTTTTTCACATTATTTCGAGTCAATTTATATTACTAATGATTTTTGAAAACCAACATGCCCTGTACCGTAATTTAAGAATGTGAAAAAATTGTCAAAAATCTCGCGTCAGTTGTGGAAATTTTTAAACTTGGACTCAGAGCGGGCCGGCTATCGCTGCGACTCTTTTTTGAGCTTTTTAAATAGGAAAAATTGAAGAAAAAAAATAATTAAAAGAGGCGGTGCAAATTGGACGATTGCTCAAACATTTTCGTAGACAGAATCGGATTTTTTGATAATTTTTCGACAATTTTTTCAGATTTTTAAATCACGGCGTAAGACATGTTGGTTTTCAAAAATAATAAGTAGTACAAATTTACTTAAAACAACGTGAAAAAATTCAAGGCATGTTTTGAAGTTTGGGACAATCGCACAAACTTTTTTCCAACATAATCAAAAATGGCAAGGGTCCAACATGGGTACAGTTGGCGTGGAATGCCCCATACATTCGTACATCCTACGAACCCAAAGCAGGCATAACGCGTATGTATAGATAATTGGGAGTACGCGCGTGACTCGACACCGAGGCTGGGTAAAAACATTGTCAAATTTTATCACCACTGAGACAGTGATTAATTTTACATATTACCGTAATATATAATATCTTATACGAACAAGCTTTAATAAACTGACATCGTTACATTGATCATCGGCGATTAATAACGCAGTAGTTGCGTACATTGTATAAAGAATTTGTAAAGAAGTGTACAAACTATTCAACAAAATTGGTATTACAGATTCTCGGCTTCCAAATTTTAACTTTGTTATATACTCTAAAAACTAAACTAAAAGTGCAGGCAACATTTTAACAATATTGAATTTTGACACTATCGTTATTCGCATTGGGAGAGTAAAAAAATAAAAAAAAGTAAAGAAACACAGGATTGCAACGAAAATTGATCTAGTATATGTGGAAAAACATTTTTTTTTTTTTTTTTTTTACAAATAAAAACGTATTTCACATCCGACTACACGAAACTTCACCGACGATCGATAGATACATGTGAATAATTTTTGTATCAAAGATCACCGAAGCCTAGCCTTGAATGATAATAAATATAGAAAAGTATCCGCAATCCGTGGAAAAATTCTACTTTCTCTGTACCGTCAAAAACAATCCGTTGAAGCTCATCTGTGCAGTGGTACAGCTTATACTCTGCACACAGCTCGATCATAAATTCATTCGCTCGACACGTTCAACCTATTTTATACGTACGTAAATACATGTATACATATATGAAACAAGGACAATTTTTCATCGTTCAAACGTCTCGGAATATGCAATGTGAGTGTATACGTACAGACAAAATGCCTCTTTTATCACGCTTATGTATCGTACACAGAGACAAAAAGTGATAAATAATTCAACGGAGATAGGGTGCAGCTGATCTCTGCTCGTATTGTACGATCCGCGGAGAAGGTTCGACCTGTATGGCGAAGGAGGAAAATGTAGGAAGAAAAGCTGTTCGCTCAGCCTCCGTTTACGTACTTTGACGTCGTCGACGTGACGTTCCGGGAAACAGAAACGTTTGCTTTTTACGAGCCGTTCAAAAAATTTGAAACGTGTATCTAGTGTCAACGGAGTCTCCGTATGTTAGAAAACACGTGAGTCACAGCGTAACGGAGTAGATTCTTTTCATGTGCCAAATTGAAAACTAAAATGAAAAAGCAAACAAATGAAACTTCACTTGTGTCTGTATTAAAAAAAAAAAAAAGACGTTGTTTCCAAATATAATTGTAAACCCAGGAATTCGAATCATCGATCGAATGAAAAATATCACATAATTGTTGCTATTTTTCATCGTTACTACATTTTTCGACCACATTGTCTGATCGACTAGCAGAAACTGGAGAGTTTCGCTGAAATATTTTACTACATTTCGCAATGACAAAACTTGCCTCGAGATTAATTCAACGATATCATTGTTTATAAATCGTGAGCGTAAAATTTCACCGAGTAGACTGGATAATAAATTACACCGACATTATTAGCAATACTAATCCTCGCTCGTTTCAATTCGCACAAAATCGGGATCTCAAATGTTGTTAATCCTACGTCGCGGTTTAGACATCGACGCCACGCTGCTGCTTCGGAGCAGCACAAGTTAAACCTGAGCCGTAAGATCCCCGAGCTGATCGCGAGCCTCGGACGTTGTTGAACCTTTCGCGAGATATTATTTACGATCGAAAAACATTCCACGTGAAGCTGATCAGTTGCAGGCAGGCGTTCCAATATCAACATCTATTATCTATAAATATATAATTTATACATATCGCAATACCGAGATACCGTAGAATGAGGAAGGAATTTTTGTGTAAAAAATAATAATTAATAAATTCAAGCACAGTTTTGGACAAAACAAATAGAAAAAAAAAAAGAAATGAAATTAAAAAAAATTTTTAAATTCAAACATGTTTACATCGCACGCTGTTTACACAAAAACAATTGTGTCAATTACGATCAATTACTATCAATTAAAACTCTGGAGGTGACCTGCGTTGAATAATCAAAGATTTGATACCGCGCATTTTTCTCGCGAATGACGTTGCATTCATTGCTCGTGAGCTTTGTATATCATATGCATACATGTAGAGAGCCACCCTAAAATTTTCTTTTATTTCGTCACAATGCCGACAATGAATATAATAATAAGAAAATATGATTGATGAAAAGTAATTTTCAATCCGCTTAGTTTTTTTTTTATCCAATTTTTTCTTTACAACGATTAAAATTTATCATTGATTTTCAATCAGACATGCGTTCTCGAAATATTTCAATTCGATTCGCAGCGTCGAATGATATTTCGAAGTTATACATATTTCTCAATCAACACTGTTGTTGAAAACTTTGTATTATAAGAATTGCAACGGTTTCAATCAATCTTCATCAATTGTTATACGGATAGGTACAAGAATAATACGAGAATGCTTGTGCAACACTACGCGCAAAACATCCAACGATAATTTTTAGTAAATGATCGATGATATTACCCGCCCACACGCCTATGTAACACGATTATGTAGAATTATACGTATAGATACAAATGGACCACAACGTAATGAAGTGACAATAAATTGGAAAAAAAGAGAAAAAAAAGTAAAAATACCAACAATTCAACGTGCTAAAAACAGTTGCAACGCTGACGGAAGTTTGAATTTCTTTGCTTCTTCATCTTAAACAAATATAAGAATGGCAGTAACTGCGTTAACGATTCCGTATATTTTCAAAGGATGTCCTTAGTTCATTCGTTGCTTTCTTTCTTTCTTTTTAACAAATCAAACATCTCAGCATCCGCTGACCGATCAATATCTTCGTTGTTGTCGCACAACTTCCGTTCGAACAATATCTCGAATGAAAGTAAGTCTCTGTAAGTTCTGCCCTTCCAAGCACAACGCATTGAATAAAACATGTATAAAAATTACGATTTATCGGAACGATTCCCGCCATATGCAAAGCTATTAAAGAATTTTCCCCCCAATTGTGTAAACGCTATGGAAATACGTATACGCTCGACGAACTGAAAACCGCGGTTATTTCAATTTTTTTCGTTTTATTTCCCTTTACGCACGCACCTTAAACGGTGATGATCATAAAAAGCAACATCACCAAACTCTGTCGTGGACATTGTCCAACTGCAACGCAGCGGATCGTTTTCCTGTTCGTAAATTCAACTTTCTCTTCCCGCGAGTATGAGCGACCATTTCATACATTGATACACAATGTACCTATTATACGTATTCGTGCGTATACGTACGTACGTTATCCACACATATACGTATAACAAAAGCCATCAATTTTTTCCAACCGATGCTGTGCAAGTAGATCATTGAAAGCGATATTCCACGTATAGTACATACATTCGGAACTGAGTGTAAAACATTACGCGAGATAATCGAAATTCGATTCAAGAATATGATAGGTATATAATATTCGTACAACAAATCTAAAACCATTCTTGCCCGCGATACATCATTATACCGAAATATACCCATCATACGACAATTGAACGTATAATAAATAAACGAATCCCTGTAATAACAATAACAATGACGTTTACAAAATATGATGATTTCGCTCCGAAAATATGCCAATTCGTTTTTACAATACATACAGGATGTCCAACTTGAATCGACACGGCAGAATATTTTGCGAAAAAATGCGTTTGAGAGAAAAATTGTTCGAAGTAAAAGTTTTATGCTTCGAATTGGACAAAATACATTGTGCTACCGTATTTTTTATTCCGTGGACGTTTGCAAGGTCATTTGAAGGATAACGTTGCTTTTTTAAATAGAATCGTGTGTGTTTTTTTTCACAAATTTGAATTCTACAAAAAAAAAAAAAAAAAAAAAAAACTAAAAAAGTACTTCAAAAAATTTTTCCGCTTCGTCACCCGAAACGGTACACCCTGTATAGACGCGCGATCTTTGCCCACGTATACCCCGCGTAGAATATCATATCGCGTCGTACGCAATGTAATCGATAATACGCGTTCATTGAATAATGGCGGTGGTGGTGAGTTGTAAAAAATGAGGCGTAGTTTCCAAGCTGCCTGCGGGCAGGGTTCGGCTCAAGGGCGTCGCTGCAGGCGTCGAGGATGGCGCAGCTGGCCGTCGCGTCCCTTGCTGCATCCATCCCGTGCCACATCGTCGGTAGCTTCACGCGGCCCAGAAAGAGTGTTTATTTTTAATTCCGTACGCCCTGCATCGTCGTCGCTAGTGGCGTTCATCGTCAGCTGGCGGTTGCTCCTCCAGCTTGCAGCTTGTACGATGCGTCCTTAGCTGTACGCCGCAGGGAATGGAAATATAACGCGATGACGTGCGACGATCGTGGTTTCATGCCTAACTTCGATTGAACTGCGGAGAGAAATCGGAAAGAAAGAAAGAAAGAAAAAATCGCTCTTGTGCAATTTTAAAATCAGACTCTTGGCATGGAACTTTAACTTGCAAAAATTGGATTATAGGCATACGTTTCGACTTTCCGTGGTTTATTAAATTTCCCACAATCCCAGAGGCGCGAAGTGCGAACGATTTTTCTGAAAAATTAATACCTTTACGGTAACGTAACCGCAAACCTCATCCTCGTAAAGAAAAACGATCCCGTGACAAAGACGACGACGTGGCGATCGTTGTGTATCGATACGTGACTGCGTAAACACTCGGTAAGTGAACGGGTTCAGGGCTCAGCAAAGAACCGAGGACAACATGGATTGTCAAAAGGCTTTTTACTGCAACAAAGAGTAACGTCAAGCCACGAGATCCAAGTGCCTGCTACTGGGTAGGAATAGAGGGATTATGATAGCATCGCGCGTCTTTTTCGTGAAAAAGATCGAGATTGCGTATCAAGTACATAAGTAATGGGAGGAGAGGATCCGAGTACGACGTGCTTCGAGAACGCGGTCGGCCGATCGTGAGTCGAACCAAAAATAGCCGTCGAGGAAGAAAAAAGGCGGGCGGTAAGGCGGACGCTTTGGTCCGGACCTATATCACTACCTTGGCCCTCTTCTTCTTCTTCTTCTTCTTCTTCTTCGTCTTCAGCTTCGGGATCCGAGAGGCTCAGCAAGCCTTTGTCTGCGTGGCTGCGGGCGGAGGGAGAGAAGGAGACAGAGAGAGAGAGAGACAGTGAGAGAGTGAGAGAGAGAAAGAGAGAAAGAACCGCCGCTTGAGTTTAGGCATCTTTTTGTTTTTTATTTCAATTTTATTATTTCTGTTTAGAAGACTGTACGGAGCCGACTAGTATCATCAGCACGGATGAATTCCTCCCAGGCGTACATTTTTTATTTTTCAGGATCGACAGAATTCGTTGTTATTAATCGTAAGGGGAAAAAAACAATTTGTCTTCTTTCGAAGCATCGCTGTGTAAGGACTTGTAATTCTGTAATTATACCGTTATAAATGAATTTATTATCAGTACAGGGAATGTGATGATAAAAAAAATTGCATAATGTAATATAAATAATACGTTGTTTGAAATAAAATTTAGAAAATCCAATTCCCGCGAGGTCAGACAACGAAACCCTCAACCATATAGATACGCCATGCACACCTGCCTTCTCTCACCATGTTGTTACACCTTATACGTTTTTATTAAATTTTTCTCCCGCCCGTCTATAATCTCATTACTAATAATCTTCAGTCTCGAGCTTCCGCTGTTTACATTACGCAAAACCGTTGAAATTTTCGCAACGAAATATTCGGCTTCCCGTGCTGCGGTACACGGATGAAAATTGAACTTGTATAAAAAAAAAAAAAAAAATAAAATTCCTCCCCTCAGTCTCAGTCAGAAAAAAAAAAAAAAAAAAACAGGTCCTCCCTCTTAATTTACGAAACTAGGTCCTAGAGTAACGCCGCGGTGCGTCGCGACGCCTTGACCGCGTGGCGTCGTCTTGGGTCAGTGAACTTTATACAAGTTGCCTCAAAGTCATCGCCTGGTCCGGATAGCGCTGCGGTCAATCGAGCCCCGAGTCTCGTCGTTGCGGGGTCATTGGGTCAGTCTTGCCGCATGTTTGACCCGCTGCTGCAGTCCGTAACCGAGAAAATTTCGACTGCACCGCTCCGCGTACATGGATAATCAAAAATTAAGAAACTATGCGCTGCACTTGGCGACATAACGCGAAATGATTCTTCGACGTGACGCGTTGGTAAAATGTGCATTTAGAAAAATATATATCGATCAGAGTGGCGACAATTTTGCTCAAATAAAATTCCGAGACTCTTCCCGTCAAAAGATTAAATATTCTCTGATCTTTTTCCACGAAATTTTGGGTGGCTTTTGTGACTTGTAAGAATGTTCCAAAAATTGGGCATCTTCGATGTATAAATTTGAATACAAAAATACATGGTGCTGTTTCGTTTCACAGAAGTAATTATAAATTGAACAATACCATTTTTGCAAGTTATCGTACAATTAGTTCGACCCGAGAACGGTAAAACATAGATCTTTTTTTTTCTTTACCTATTCACGTAACGGGGGTGAGGGTGAAAAAACGCTCGAATCTTGTAAATTCCACCTCTCGAATGCATCGTAATATCGTTAAGGGTCTTATACAGGCCCTAATTTTCTTCGTTTTTGATTAAAGAATCACGTGAACCAAACAACTTTTTTTTACTCACGGTTAATGAGATCTAATTACGGTCGGTATCTCGAATCGAAAACGTAAGCTGTTCTCTTGCGATGGGAAATTTAAATTCCCGTGCGTATGTTTCTTAACCCCCCCCCCCCCCCCCCCCCCCCCCGTTTACGCCGTTCTAATCTAAAACTAAATCAAATGTAAATCTAACAATAAACAACACTGAATCTCATTCGTCCATTTTGAATCCATCCCAAAGTGTCATTAAAAATGACAGATGTCGAGCCGCTATTAATAACATAACTAACGCGATACACCTGCAAAGAATTCCTAATTTAACGATTTACTTGATTATATTATGTAAAAATTAAGTGTATCGAGCGACAAATCTCTTCCGGTTATAAAGAGATCCGCAGAAAACGTATCAGATTACCACGCAACGTCGACCTCTTCGCTTCGCGTTGTAACACCTATGCAGAATTACTCGTCGTTCGTTATTTCATTGAAGTTTGCTCTCACACACACATACAATATTATATTATAATACACTAGTGTACTACAGCAACTACTAGTATATACATATACGTATACATAGGTATAATATACTCGATTCTTTCGGCAAGGTTAAGCGAGAGCCGTAAAGAAAGAAAGAAAGTAACGCGGGCGAAAAGAGAGAAGATACATTTAGCGATTCATGACGTCAGACGGAGCGACGCCGTCTAGCAGCTGCCTCGGTCTCCTCCTCCTTGTCCTCCTCCTCCACCGATTCTCACGGGTTTTTATCGGAATAAAAATAAAATTTAAAAATAATAACCACAATGAAAGTTTTTATTTATTTTTTTCAATTTAAAAAAAGATCACTTCTACAGCGATAGCCTTAAAAATTTATAATAATTATTATCTACTTTTACCTTGATCTGCCGCAGAAAATAAGATATAGAAAAACAAATTCCGAAGAATTACGACCAATAACTTTGTATATCACACGAACCGTTGTCACATGCTGCACGATGCGCCGAAATGAGATGGACCCCAATTTTTCTCGTCATCCCAAACGACGGAAGCGACGTACGGAATATATAACGTATAGTGTATCCATCTCGACGTATTTCGTCGGGCGGCGCGAAATAAAATTGGATTTTTTTTTGTTTCCTTTCTTTCTTTAATCATATTTTCCGAATACTATGTATGACCGCGTATACAACGATACTTAGAACGTGACAAGTTAATGATACGATGTACTGGAATCAGACGGACAAATTACAGTTGCAGTTATATACTACGTATGTTACATGTGCCTACCTACGCAGTATGCGAACGGTTATTATTTTGCTTAATGCATAAAACATTGAAATAAAACTTCATCCTTCTGTGTAAACTGCACAAATCAATTACGACAATACCCTCGTCAATATTTCATCAACGCCATTGATTCGTCCATGTAAAGAATACGAAAAAAAAAAAAAAAAAAAAGAATAAGAAAAAAACAAGGCATCAATTGGTAACGTTTACTTATGCGATGTTCCAGGTACATGCATGCATACATAATATCATTTTCGACATTGATAGACGTTTATAGGTATAATGCGTGCAGACAGAAATGCCTACAATCAGCGATCGAATGTCAACATCGTCTGCAGGCGGGCAATTTTTTACTGCAACTTCAGTAAAAGAAGTTCCATTATTCACTGCACAGTCATTCCTTGCATACATATAGCCGGGATGTTTAGTTTTATTTCTCATTATTATTATATTGATTCCGAAATGTCGCTGCGTTAATAGAAAAAAAAAAAAACAAAATTACCTACAAGATTACAAATTTTAACACGCAAGTTCACGCAATACGTCATACAATTTGCATGAAACAAGCATACGCCCTAATATAAAATACATCTGTTAAATCACGTTGACGTACATAACGCACTCGGTATTTGGGAAAGTAACGTGGAGCGATATCTGATATCATCCTACACGTGACCGCTTATAATATTAACCATACACAATAAACATCATTCTAAATACCTAAATTCGAGTGTATACAGGTGCCTGAATTCATTTATCCCTTCCCCCCCTCCGCGTGCGTATACGTTAAGGAAACCTAACCTATAACTTAAACCAACCCAACTCCAACGTCAGCAATAAAGCACGTACCAACGACGAGACTGTACGCAGATGCATCGCCTACATTTTATAGATACTAGAAATAAAATGCGAGTGACGCGCTATTACACTATACTCGGTATGAATTCCTAACGACTAGACAACACCCGGTCATCTCCTAGAGTTGCGATTCGCGCGCTTGCTCTAGAATTCGACAATTTAAATAAATTTCAAATATCCGATAGTTGGTCCCCCTGACGGACAGCCGTTCTCGGATTCTAGCGCATGCGCATCGCCGCGAATCCAGAAGACTACGACGGTGTGTAGTAGTTGAGAATTCACTCTGTACACACACATGTATATGTATATATATAATAGCCTGAGTGTTTGTACAACGATATCTCGCCTAATCTCAACGCGACTGATGCTAGCGGGCTGCATCGGTTATACAATATTATAACCTTGTACCCATCACTCGAGTGAGAGAGAATGAGAGAGAGGGAGAGAGAGAGAGAGAGAGAGAGAGAGAGAGAGAGAGAGAGAGAGAGAGAGAGAGAGAGAGAGAGAGAGAGAGAGAGAGAGAACGGATCGTACAGCCGGGCAAACGAAGAAAGGGCCCCTTGCCTGCATGTCGGGTACAAAGGGACGTGGGGGTTTCCTAGTACCGAAGGAGAGCGTAGGGAGAGAGAAACAGCGACGAAGAGGAGAGGAGAGGAGAGGAGAGGAGAGAAGAGAGGAAGGGCCAAAAAGAGACACGAAGAGGCGAGAGGCAAAAAAGGATAAAAGTGGGGGAGACCCTGCGGGGACTACTTTCTCCCTACCCAGCCCCCCCCCCTGCCCCGCCCGGCGTCCGTCCCTCAAGCAGCGTCGCTTCCGCCGTCCAAGACGGATAGAAGGAGAGGAAGAAAGGAGGGGCGCGAGGGTTGCCCAAACGAAGCGAGAGACGTTTCCTACGCTCCGAGAGAAGATGGAAAATTTCGATGCTGTATTCCGTGCGTGTACATACTTGTATATAACATGCAAATAATACACATGCGTACGTGGACGTTCGCATATTATATATATGTACGCATGTAAGGTTATGACGTTGCCGGAACTCTTTTGTACAACGAAGGAAAACAGTGGAATATTATATTTTTCTTTGTTTTTTTTTTATTCTTTTTTTCTCTACCGTTTGTCGTTCGTCGCTGTTGCTGTTGTTATTGCTATGCTGCTGCTGCTGCGACGGAATTCATATCGATTACCAAACTTGCTGTATTTATTTTTATCGTTTTCACTTTTACATAAAAGCATGTACAACGCACCGACCGTAATGACAATCATAGATCCTAGTATATGTGTATATCAGGGTGGTCCTTGTATGAGGCAGAAAAAAAAAATTCACAACGGAGGCTGTTCATTCGGTTCTAAATGGTGAAAAAAAAATTCATGCTTTTTTTCAGATTCTTATTTCATTCCCCTAGTCTCCCTGTTTAAGCGGCAAGTTTCAAATTATCCAAAAGCATGCTCGTTCACTATATTTTGTACTGAATTTTATTTCAAAGTTATTCGTAGGCAAAAAAATCCGTAATCTCGAATATTCGGTGAGATTCAACTTCTTTGCAGGGAATAAATAATAAAGAAAAAAATAAAAAATCCCAGTGTCAGACTTGATCTGAAAAAAAAATTTTCAAACAAAACACTAACTAATTCATTTAATCAGCACTGTAGTGGAATAACCCAGATGTCAACGCTACGTAATATCACAGTCGATGACGTGCGAATGTTGAGGTTCTTTTTTTTGAATTAATCTGATCCATTTGTCATCTTGAGGGAAGAAAAAAAATTAATAAATAAAAAATTTAACGTCGCATACGTTTCTCATGGAATAACCCATTTATGATTGTTTATTTATCACAGAAAAGTAGATGAATCTCACTGAAAATATGGATTTTTTGTTTGCCTATGAATAACCTTGAAATAAAATTCAGTACAAAATATAGTGAATTAGCATATTTTTTAATAGTTTGAAATTCTATATATATACCCTGGAAGGACAATGAAAATTTTGACGGAATGACGATTCTCGGTTATGTCTGCAAACTGACCAGTAGCTTGTAAGAATAATATATATCTGAGAGATGTGGAATGAAGGGTGTTCGAAAGAAATACAGTAAACTCCCGTTTAACCGAACAAACTTTTTCGAATGCACCTACCTCTACCTTTGAGTAATCCCTAGTTGTGTTTCATATTTTTGTAGTTCATTTTTTGTTTCAAAGAGTATGTAGTAAAATTAAAACTCCTTTTTTTCCCGCTGGCAAACCAGGTGGATTTTTTCTGTATCGTCGCAAAATAAATGAGCTTTGTTATTCAGCACTTAAAAACTGTTTAACCCGTCAACAAAAATTGTTCAGTCAAAAACATACAGGCTTATTCGCAACCGTATCAATAGCATTCTACGTACGCACGTTTTACGATCATATTTCGCGGTATTGATGCAATTCGGAGTGTTTCACGCGAGACTTTGGTTCATCCGAAATTTTCGTTATCCGAACCGTCCTCCGTCCCGATCATTTCGGATAAACGGGAGTTTACTGTACTACTTATATTCTCCGAAAATGCTGCTCTAGAACGGGATCTGTATTCGACGAAAACGGTAGGAGTTCGATTCGGTTCTTATGCAAGTGCAACGTCGCGAGGAGTAAGAGAGAAGGAGAGAAGGAGAGAAGGAGAGAGAGATAGAGAGAACGAGAAGCATCACCGTATTGTGGGTAACGCTGGTAACGCTGGAGGTCTCAGAGACACCATTGTTGTCTGCACGTCGTCGTGTCGACGCTTTGCGTACGATGAATTATACGTAAATCCAACGAACGAGAACAACAAACGACGTACGGAAGAATAAAATAATCGAACATTATTTTCGTAGCTGCTTGGTGTAATCGCGGAAAACCGCAAAGAATCTGCGTACATCAAAAACCGATGCGGTGCAAAAAAAGGAAATAGTACAGCGGTAGCTGACGACGGAAATATTGGTATATTAATCACGTGGAAAAAAAAAAACCCCCCAGAAAAAACCAACAATAACACAATCATCGCCGCTCAGGAAGTATAAAAATAAGAATGATAACAATAACGATGATGATAATAAAACAACCTTACCGTTACATATACCTATGTATAATAATAAGCGCGTACTCGCGAGTTGTTGAATGGATGACACGAGCTTTACTTACTCTTACGCCTTACACGTACGTAATGTGTACACTCGTATGCGCGATGAATGTGGGTACGTGTATACTCGGTGCGACTGCCGATGAATTTTGCAGCGTTGCATTATCGATGTATGAATTAATAAGAACAATACCTACGTCACGTGTGACGGGTTCTATGAACAGTTATCTATAATCAATGGGACTCAATTCGCGTTATTATAGTTTTTATACTTTTTTTTTTTTTTCTTTTTCTTTCTTTGGGCGGGTTCCTTCAGTTCCAATTTGCAGTCTTCTTAACCGCAGACTACGGCTCGTTCGATATACAAATAGTATATTAAGAGGGCTAGGGAGGTTTCTTTTATTTTCGTCTCTTTCTTTTCGTCGAACCGTTTTCAACATGCACGACGCAATTTGCTAGGCTAGGTCATAATGCTTGACATGCCGAGATGTTACGTATGTCTGGTAATAAAGGGCATGATTCTTCAGCTCTGCAGTTATAGTTACAGTCCCGTGAACGCTGCACGTTATATAATTTTTTTTATTTAAGGTCTCTTATTCCACGGTGTAAATAATCGTAATTCATAGATTTGAAAAAAAAAAAAAAATATTAAAAAAAAAAGAAAAAAAAACATCTACCGTAACTAAAGTGAGTCGTTTATATAATTAGCAAAAATTAAACTCCCGTAGGTACCTATACGTACGACGTATAACACGTCTACGTTATGCGTAAGGATGAATACGTCCTCTTAACGGTTTTTCACCGTTCAAAAGATCAAAAACTCGAAAATTCGTTTCGTCTCGTTCAGTCCCGTTCAGTCTCGTCTTCTCGATTCTTGTTTTATTTTTTTTCGACGACCCTTGTACGATCCACCTGTTTGATTATACAGGTAGATAAAGAGGGCGATATACCTTAACACGTGAATGTTCCAGAGGAGAGAGTTCCACTGGCAGCAACTGCGCCATACGTAGGCGTACTACAAAGACGATTTAAGATTAGGCTCTGTAGTATATACTTTTATATTTTATAGACAGCCGTTTAGAGAGAGCAATACATCCAACGTTCGGTTGGTAATAATTTTTCCTTCATTTCATCATTTTTCTCAATCCCTTTACGGTTCTCTTCTCTTTTAGTTTCGTTACAAGTAGGTAACAGCACGAGCAAAGTATCCGTATTATCAGAACTAGTCAACCCGATTATATCGCAGAAAGCAGCTCAATTGTTACAAGCCTCGGAAAACGAAAGGGGAAAAAACTCTGATGCACGGTTTTATCATACGATTATGTACATGTTTTATAACATACGATTAAATGGCTTTATTAAGCGAAATGTGACGATGAAAAAATAAAGAAATAAACAAAAAAAATATATTTACTTATCAAATATTATTTTTTAGTTTTTAGTTGACCACTTTTCCTCTTCTATTTGTATTTTTATATTTTCGGTCCGCGTACAGGTTCATTATTGAACCTCTGCGGAATACGCGTGTATTGTTATGCGTATGTATTTACTTTGTAACCGGACAAATGATAAATAAAAAAATAGATAAACATATACCTATAAATGAGAGAAGAGTTTTATTAACGAGATTAGGAAATATGCAGTCGCAGCAGCCGATAAGTCCATTCCTAGACGAGGCCGAGCAAGTGCATAGCTGTGCACCAGAAGCGATACTGCAAGCGGTTCTGCGGTGCCGTGGCAAATCGAATCGCCGCAGAGCTCGCAAAGGAGCGAATTTATCCTCTATAGATATGCATGCATGCATACAGAGTGCATCGCTTCGATCGTACGGTAAACGATTTACGTACATGCATGTTGACACGAGTACGGAAAAGGAATGAATTAATTGAAAAGAAGGGCTTCGATATACACCGAGAAAAATTTCATTTGTACAGTAACTAGAAAAATTGGGTAAAACAGGTATCGTTAAAAAAACTGTTTGAATATTGTTGGAATTAGGAAAAACGAGATACGCGTAACCATTTTGCGCTATCGTCGATCCTTTTTTGGCTATTGCAACGCAAAATCAGTTTCTTCGGTTTACTCTACTTTTTTAGTCAAACAAGGCTTTAACGTCAATTTATTCTTGCACGAGCATTAAATTTTCGCAACAGTTGCAAGAAAATATAGTAACAGTGATCGTAATGAGAAAGAATAGTAACGGATACCAGACTTTCTGGTAACAGCTACGAAACTAATTTTCATTTTGTACCTAGAACTATATTTTTCGATTGTGGTAAAAAATGAAAATAGTTAAGGACTGAGCGGTAACCGGAACTAACGATTTCTCTCACAATCAGTGTAATTTTCGCTGCCGCGGACGATACAAAGGCATTGTGTACGTACCTAAGTATGTTACATATGTACGTGCGAATTAAGAGTATGCGAGGATAAGATGATTCGAACAAGATCAGGCCGCGTTCTTAAAGAATCGCTGCAATTTATAATTGAGTCACGATCTGCCTGCATCGATTTTGAAGGAACATCACATTTATCTGATTGTAGACATGTATATATGTGTATACATATACTACATACATTGCCGCCGCGACTTGATAACGATTAAATTAATAGAGAAAGGTTTATAAATATCTTATAATTATATACGTATTCGAAACCTACAGCACATTTTTTACATTATCCTATAAATTTCCGAACAAGCAAAAGCTCCCAGAGGACCATCATCCTATAATTACCTCTTCCATGCACACAAAAAAGTAGGAGGGTATAGATATTATCGCGCGACGAAAAATAAAATTCAGCAACTTGTCGGACGTCGTAAAGTTATTGTACAAAACGTCCTACACGGGTATTATTTATACACAGACGAGAACAATATAAGCGCGAGGTTATACGTTAGCAAAAATCTAACACAGAGAATGGCAGCTTGATATAAATAAATTGAAAAGAAGAAGAACCAAAAAACAAGGCACTGAATTCGAAATCGAAAAATAATGAACGTGTAGGCGACGAATGACGAATGTCGTTACTTCTTTTGTTACATTTCAGTGAAAAGAAACGAAAAGAGGTCAAAATTAAAAAAAAAAAAAAAAAAATAATAATTAACCAAAGAAAAGCACGAATTACGAGAGAGTAAAATTGTCGTAATTTTTAAAATTTATTTCTTTCGACTTCCATCGACGGCGTCAAGTTACGTCTTTCCATGCACACACGCATCACCCTCCCTCCCCGTAGATGTGCGTTATAGACGCCGCGCGATATCTATTTTTCGCTCGTTCCTATTAGGTACACGTGCACCGAGCCGAGTGGTGCAACGCGGCGTGCAGTGTTATACATAACAGCGGCGATTGTACCTGCAGCACTCGTATACTATCGCGTTGACCGTGGTCAAGAGAACCGTATTATACATTCCGCACGTCTATGTCCAAGCAAGCCTGTTCCTGCGATTATTAGTGCGCAGGTAAAGAGAGGAGGGGGGAAAAAAGGGAGGAAATCATTATCGATATTTTGGACTGCTGATACGTAGACTCGTATGGCAAAGTGAGGTAAATTTTCAATTTCTATAAAGCGTGTCAAGTCGACCGTATAAGAGACAACATTTTTTTTTAGTACATTATATACATATATATATATCTATTATATAACTTTTGGCGGGGATTAAGCGATTATAATAATACATCCTCTTTGTAAATATGTGTATATATATATAATATATATATTGTGTAACATGGATTTGCAATTATCTGATAACGACGCTATCGAGATGAAGAAGAGGAATTTGAGTTGAAAATGGCTTAAGGCGATGTTGCGCGCCGTTTATACCTACGCTTTGAAAAACTTTTGCACAATTTTTGACCACTTACTTATCTCTTGTTTTTATTCATAATTTGTTATGACGTGAGGAGGAAAGAAAAAAAAAAAAAAACAGACATAGAGAAAGAAAGATACCGAAACAAACAACCCGTTGAACAGGAACCGAAACGTGGACTGAATTTAAAAATATAGATATAGAGTTGCGGGTAAGAGTTTGACATGAAAAAACGAGGACGACGAGGACAAGAAGCAACAAAGAAACTTGGTTAGAGGAAGCAGTCAAGCCCCTCGTCTATTTTTAAATCCGTACGCTCGTCCGTCGAACAGCAGCGTATAATAATACGTAACTAATACCTAGTAGCGTAATCAGTATACGGTACCACACACACCTCTATATATACATGTATATATGTATGGATGCTATTGATGCCCTGCGGCGACCAAACCTAACCAGGTTATTTTTCAGATTTATGAAAATTATCGTCCAACAAACTCGTACAATATAGTTATAAACGTCTTGTATTTTCCCAAGGTCGTTCGTAAATGCGCAAACAATTGAACCCGTTGCGAATAATGATAATAATATTAAACGATTGATAATGATAAATCAATAAAACGATTGCTGCTGCATGTACGCAACCTGCACACGCGTAAAAAATATTTTATACATATACATTGCAGCAATAAATAGTGATAATAACTAATTCAATTACATTTCTCACGAAATATCTATGTGTATATATATATTATACGTAAAATATAACGAGGCTGTAGAGATCCGGTAGAATTGATAATAAAAAAAAAAATGAAGAAAACAAGGTACAATTAGTGAAATCTTATAATTGATAAGAGGCCGCGGTGCTCGTTACGTGGCATTCCACGTAAGTGCATACGTACATATTGACATACCCATGCACACATACCATATCGGTTTATACGAAAATGTCTACATCACGTTTAATCACGGTTTGCAATCAGCTGATTGTCTTCTCTCTCTCCCTCCCCGCATGTGTCCATGTCCCTCTACCCAACGCGTATGTACAGGGTATTCCGTCAGCTGATACGCAGCCGATCGCGTAGACTCGTTGTCATTTGCACATGTGGCGCCACCAGATTTGACTCGAGTCACTCGAGTGACGTCGTACGACGTTACGTACCACCGAGGAAAATTGTGCACAAACAACGTGCGCACCTATATAACGTATCTATATAATATATTATATTATATATGTTCATGTACACACTGCGGTATTGTAGTAACGCAATCGCATGCATAGATATATATGTAACTTTATTATAACACATGTTCCACGTCAAGAAGAGCACACACGCGCACACACACAATGTAGCGATATATGGTGTACGTATGTACCGCGTTTACCTATAATAATGCTGTACGGCGCCGATAGGAACTGGGTATTATTGTTATTATTACGGTTATAATATCTACCGGCCCAAGCTTCCATCCTTAAACAGAGAACGACGACGCTTCAATTCAACCGATGCATGGAAAATTCAGAAGAACTTAAACATATTTTTAAACTCGTTCGATATGTATTCGCGTAAGAAAATACTCCTTCCGAGACGCGGCATATGATCTATGACCGTACGACTACCCCATGGTGTGCAATACGTGTTACCATTTACACCACAGCGTAGTACATAATTATTCCGATGTATAATTATGATGTAATAGTATATTTTTCTATACCGGACAAGGAATAAAGTAAGAAAAAGAAGGGAAAAAAAAACGATTACTACATTACGAAAAACTAAATGATTCGTATATAAATTAACGATTGTGTTAAAGTTTAAAACATCCGATATTTTTTTTTCTTTCTCTTCTTAGTTTCCTTGTTTTTCGACAATCAAATTACGCACAATACCACATATTATTGTAGGTTGAAAGAAGTGTTATTCTAGTCTCTTCGGTGTGTTCGTAAAATCTCAAAAACATGTAGGTACATCATAATGACGGTACATTACGTAGGAAAACCTGTCGAAGTAGGTACAGCTGTGAAATCCTTATACCTGTATCAAACTGTAATAAGAAAAAAAGACAAAAAAAAAGAGAGAGAGAGAGAGAACCCACCTACAGGATCCTGACGACGATCGAGCGTTGTGCGGGGTTTTTATTTTGGCGTGCCTTGAAAATTATTTTGCACACCCACGTGGACCCGCGATTGCACGTCTTTTCTTATTTTCTCACAAACTTTGCCAGAAATTTTCTTTTGTGCATTCGTTTGAGGGGAAATTGGCAAATAGAATTGAATAAAATGAAATGAAATGAAAAACAAAAACAAACAACAATGAAAAGAAAAAAAAGTCTGCGAAACCTTATTTTCCAAAGCGCCATTGGCCATCGTATAGAAAACACAAGAGCGTGCAAGCAAGTGTCGTCAAAGAAGTAAATCGAAATTTTTTGCATGCGGAAAACAGAGAGAGGAATAATCGAGGAGCGAGATGTTTGTATATCGCTTACTTCCTATTACAGGCAACAAAGTACATACATAAATACATTCGTGCGTAAATGTGATAACGTACCGATGTACGTTCGCCGCGTACAGCAATGGGAATATGTAAACAAGAAGAAGGCATTCAGCCGGCCGGCGGCGCGGCGTGGTTCGCGTCTTATTTATAGAAGCAAATTATTGTGCAACAAAACGCGGGGCTTACGTAACTTGCCGCCGGTCTCTCTTTCTCCTTCTCTTTCGATTTCTATTTCTCTTGCTCCTTCTGTCCGTCTTTTGCAAACTTCTCTTCTCTTCTATTCTCTAGTCTCGTTATTTATATGCAATTTATTAATGATATTAATGAAAATGTTTGCTCGACTTCTCGTGTAAGGTGTTTCTTTCTCAAATTCGAACCGTAGTGGTCGCAAGTACATACGTTGTATTGTTTCGTTTCATTGAGGAGAAAGACTAAAAGCTTGCCGCCAGTGCTAATTGTCGAAAATTATGAAAGAAACCTCAGAATAATAACAACAACAATAAGAATAATAACAACACATGAACACGAGGGGAAACAAACCCGGTCGGTTATATTGTATGTACATAAATACACGGCACGTCCTACCACGCCTCTGATTCGCGTTTTCAAAACAACTCTTATAATAAAAACCGCGCCTCGGGTTGATCATGCGGTTGAGGTCCGAGTAAGGCTTTATGAATTAAAAATTCCTGACACGAGAAATACGCGATTCTACACGTGTTTCGTCATGTCATTAAAAAAAAAAAAGAAAAAAAAAGAGCAGAAATATAGTTGAAAATTATATTATCGATATTGGTGTCAAGTCCAAGGCCGTCGGGAATTACTACATAGGCAAAACTATTTGATTTATCGAAATAATGCTATTGAAATATCGTCGTTCGATTGATCCGCAAGATGATATAAAACACAGTAAAAGCAAAAGCAAAACCAAAGATAAAAAAAAAAAAAAATATACAACATAATCGCACGTATTTACCTATCTGCTTCCCGTCATAATATTGCTGTTATGGATCGAAAAATATAAACCGTTAATAACGAGAGTAAGAATAAAAAAATTGAAAATTTCCTCACGAATTAACTGGTAAGACCTGCGTACAGAATGACTACACGATATACGCTCATAAACTCATTACACGAGGTAATTGTAAATACAAGAGCGAGAATGCGACGGCAAATGGCGTGGCGGCGAGGAAGGAGCATTGAGTGCAGAGACGAAAATCGAGAATAAAAGGAGAATCGAGAGAAGGAAGGAAAGCAGGTAGGCAAGCAGGCAGCCGGCCGGCCGGTCAGTCGGCGCCTCGCACCAGCTGAGTAAAATGAATTCGTTTAAATGCGCGTACATCGCGCGTCCTCCGTCCCACGTTTCTAATTATAGAAGTTCATTATCGCGGCGCTCGGACGCGCTCCGGTCTTCGGTTCGATAAGCGAATTACAACGGACAAAAGTTGACCCCACGGATGGGAATCGGGATCGGCTGCAGCAGCAGCAGCGAAAGCAGCAGCATCATCATCATCATCAGCAGGGGGATGTCGAGGGAGCGGCGGCAGGGCGGCGAGAGTCGGGGAGGAAAGAGAGGGGGGGGGGGGGGGGAGACGAGGAGGGAAAACGTCGAGAGAAACGTGGGGTGGTGTCAACGGGAGAGACGGAGGTGCGCGTGTGTTTTTAGCCGGTAGCGCGAAATGGCGCGTCTGGTATAAGCGAGAAACGAGAGAAAAATAGAATATTTTTTAGCACGTTTTCGGTCGGCTTACCTGCAGAGTTCGGCTTCCTGTTCGTCCACCGCTTCAACGATTTCCTCGAGGAGAATTCTGTCGTCACTATTACTAAACACTGACATAATTCGTCGATCTACGCCACTTTGGTAAACCGCGTATTTTCACGTCCCACGGGTCACAGAGAATATGAAAATACAGTAGCACACCTCCGTTTTGGATGGTTAGAATAATAATAATAATGATAATAATAATAACAACAAAAACAACAACAACAACAACAGCAACAACACACACTTGAAACTCGCACAGGATATTTATACGACGTTATTGCGTACCATTTATCACGTATATCGTATATCAAACGCACGTCGGTTTTCGTCCGTCCACGGGGCAGCCACACCGCGGCGCACACACAACGCCCGATCGCGTTTTGTAATGGCGATCTTTGGCGGGAAACAGCTGAGGGCCCCCACGACGACGCACCGTGGATCACCAGGGATCACTCCGCCGCCGGCTACCCTAACCCACCGCCGAGTTTTATTACGCACCTCCGATATCGGGTGATAAAAATTGGTGCGACTGAGAAAACGGGACGAACCGCGGACTCGAATTAGGGCGAAATAAAACAAACTGCGACGAAAGTCATCGTCCACTAACTCTTACACACGAAATATCCACCGACCGGCATGCGAAATAACTCGAGCGAAGCGACGGACTAGTTTTCCTCCGTGTAGCTTACGCTAGACGTGCGCCACGGCCGCGCGGGAAACATCTGCCAGCTGGCGGAGGCCCCGCCCATAGAATACGCCGGGTATCCCCCCCTCTCATTCCTGCCATCCCTACGCCGAACGCCCCGCTCCGTAGCCTCGTCCCGCACGATACGCAAGTACACAAGCCCACGGCGACCCGCCGGCCGGCCACACGCCGTGACAGTTGACGATAAAAACTGCCCCACTCTTCTCTCCCCCGCCCCAAAGCCCGTGGCGTCGCCCCTCGTCAGCCGGGGTTACGCTTACGTTGCGGTGTAGTACGCGACTCGAGGACTCTGCGCGTACCCGGGAGTATTTTTCGCAAGTACCTGGTTTACTGAACGCGGAATTGAAAACTTGGAGGGGTACGACCGAGAGGAATCGATAACGGTCGAAATCTCACCTTTTAGCCTTTATTGCGGAATAAAATGTTAGCGCAAAAAACGAATAAATGAATACAATATTAGCGAGCATTAGCTCCAAACGTTTTTCTTTTTTCACCGTTCATCTTCATCGATGTCAACGGGCTAGATCTTTATCGTAATATTAATGATCAAAGTCTTTTAGGATAAAAAAGTCTGCATTCACCAGCTGAACACTAGATGCTTGCGGACGCACTTGTGTACAAAAGGACCCACGCGGTCGCTGGTGTGGTCCGATATACCGAATGGAACGCTTTGAGCTGATTACGGCGAATCGATAACCTACCGAACAAGTTTTTCCGTTTTAATTAGTGCATCGTTATAAAATTCATAACGTTAATCGTTCCCCTCGAACCATGCTTGGCGTTGTTCCGACTGTCTCGCGATTTCCTCCATAGGGAACTTGCGTTTTCGGGCTCGTTACGTGAATCAGGCAGACTATTGACATCTAGCGGTAGTTTTTGGTACTAGTCGAAGGACACTTCTCATAATCTGAATGTGAGAAGAAATGGAGGGACGTTCAGCTTAATTTTTAGACAAGACCCCTTTATCGTTATTTGCAAATATCTTTATAATACAAGTGTAAAACATTCATTATTCATAAATTTTCTCTTCACTTAATATAAAAGAAAATATTCGACGAGACAAACTTACAAATAAAAATAGAGGCCCTAGATTTTCATTCGAATCTCGTATTGATAAATACTGTATCTTATCTACCACGATGTAATATTTGTTATGTTTAGAAATAAAAATAATGCTAATAAAATTATCACTTTCGGGTAAATTAAATACGACTTAATTAACGACGTTATTATAGTATCCTATATATCATGTATACTGCAACGTGTGTTGACCCATTACACCAAATTATGTTCATCGGTTAGTGACATTTAGAAAAAAAATTGTAGTAAGATTACTGCTGAATCGAATCACTTTTTGATGAGAAAACTTCAATCGTCGTAAAGTTTTAATATTTAACTTAATTCCCTGTACCGAAACTATTACCCACTGACATTGCTTGAACTATTTTTTGAAACAATGGAATGGCACAAGTATTAATCACAAGGTGAGGAAATTTTTTATCCATACAAAATGGCAGGAGATGAATCGATTGCCAAAATAATCCCAAGCCAGTACCGTACCATGAAATATATCTTCGGTGTCCGGATGGAAAAAAACATTGTCGAACATTGCCAGGAAGCTTGACGAAGCAGGAACTAGAACCGAGCCAAAAACATTTATTCGGTCACCAGTCCGAATATTGGTATTTTAATTAAAAACATTAATTTCAATTCTCGCGTCGTTTATATGAATGCATCTGCCAATGTTCGACTATTATTGAATTATTATCACGAGTTAGTGATAAACTGCTACCTTGCAAACTGAGCCTAGTCCAATGGGTCAACAATCTTCATATTTTGCATCTACAAATAATTCGTCAACAATCTCTTTGCAAATTCGTTAATGGTATATAACTCATTTCTCAAAGAACAGTCCCTTACCACAAGGACATTATTGAACATAAATAAATAATAGAAATGCCATTCTCGATTTGACGTATTAAATTAGTATTTGTAGATGCAAGGGGAGAGAGGGGGACCTAGATTTAAATTTATAATATTCAAATCGACTGGTTTCATTCACTGTACCGGTGAGTAAGCTATATTTACTGCTGTAGATGCCAGGTAAACGCATGCGCCATTACACAATCACTTATCACCATTCTACCAGCCACTTTTGGAAATTCGCATCTTATTCAAACTTTTTATGCTTCAAGTATTTATACAGACAAACAAGTGCTGAGAAATGTAATCACCTACATGATATTAGGTATCGGCAAACAAAAATGCATTTTCTTTTCATTCAGTGATGTACGTACATACAACATGGCTGATGCATCTTCCTGATATGGAGTGCGTTAAACAATGGATTTACACGTTGCAGCCGCATTGGATAATGAAAATTACTACCAGCCAAATACTGTTCGAGTGCAGCATTGGCAAACCACAAATTTGTAGATGAGTAATATGCTTTTAAGCAGGAATGTATTTCACGCTTATGTATAATTAAAAGCTGTTCGTAATATTGACTCCCAGTTTTGGGTTTGGCCATTTTTTGGAATTAGTTCTCAGTATTAAATTCATTCTAACTAGGCTAATGGTTCGTACTTGTTTAGCACAATCTATGTTGACGTAATTTATTCTAAGATATAGCAAATGTAATTAAAAAGCAGAATTGCTTTTTATACCCAGTGTGGATACATAGGTAATTTAAACAAAATAGGGGAAATTTGAGCAAGCTTTAGTCAAACTGTGGTTTAGATGTTACATTTTGACAGTGGCCTGTCACGACATCCTAAATATCCCTTACTTCTGTCAAGTGAGATAAAAGAATCTTCTCAGATTTCTGAAAAAAATCTTATTGCATGTATGTCGCAAACTATAAAGGATTTTACTTTACTTATGTGTAATGTAAGTCTAGTCTAAAATATAGGTATGCACGACTTGCACAGTAAAGATAAGTTAAGTAGGGCAAGAGCAGCGATAGGTTGCGGGGCAACATTGTCACCGACTATTTGTATTAACTGATTATCGCTTATTTTTGTATATATTTACTATTTGTGTAAATTACTACGAAATTATTCATTAATTCTCGTAACGCCACGTGTGACAAAGTTGTCCCACATACACTACTCTAACTGTAGTTGCCCTAGTTCTATAGGTATTACATGTCGAATTTTTCTCAAATATTATGAATTGTGAAAATTTGTACTTAACAAAGTCATCTCTAATTAAGAATTTGTCACTTCTATAAAATCACTTTTTTCCTTGTTGACTAAAATTTCAGAACATTAAATACTACATCAACGGTATTAGGCTTGTTCGAATCTTCCCTACAAATTTGTAGATACGTGTGACGTTTTACGAATCATACTTGTAATTATAGTATTTTAATTTCGTTTACCTTGTCATGCTAATCTTGCGGATTTTAAATGTTTTGTAATGTCTTCTGTACTGTTAAGATTCAACATGCTCGTTTATGACTTCTCAGCGTTTATACTTTGCATCAGAATTGAGCAATAATTGTAAGTATGATGAAAGCACATACGAGAATTCGGAAAGTGCTAGCAGATATAGAACTTGAATCAGATTATAGCAAAAGCCGTTTAAGTACAGTGAAGAATTTTATCCAGTCATTGATAAGAATCTCCTATAATTGGTGTAGCGTTTGTGTTTGCATGAATTCATACTGAGAACCACAAACAAATTAATTTTGCATATTTCACTGCTAAATTAAGATTTCCGTGTTGGTAAAAATCATTATCACCATAAATTTGCAAATCATATCGAGTTACTGTGCATGGAACAAATTGTTTTCTCAGTTGCCTACTTTGTAAATCCATGTTTATCCTAAACTAATAATCTTATCGAAGATAAGCTATTATCCTAGCTTTGTTATAATAATTTTTTCAGTCCTAGTTTCAACCGTTCCTGAGCTGGATTCACTTTGATTTTCAATTGTTGAATAAGATCAAATATCTTCAGGGAAGGCCCAACTTTAAAACCTGTTAGATCTATAATTTGATCTTTAGTCAAGGTGAGCAATGCATTTCCATCTATTTTACGCTTACTAAAATTGTCACAATACGTGGCACAATCATTGACACGGAGAAACTGCGCAACGTCGAAAACATTCCATTCAGCAGGCACCAAATCACCGAAATCCGAATTCTTTTGCAGACCATCCGCTAACCGAGGAATAAATTTATTATTCGCTGAAGTTACCTGCAAATAAGAGCAAGGCTGTTAGTATTAGTACAGAGAATAGATGATCAGATGTAGTATCAAGACGGTCAACGATTATTGACAAAAATAGCACTATTTGGGACTCAAGTATTCACCTACATGTTAGTTGCTATCAGTTTGAAAATTACCTATCGTTACCTTATGTTATTTGATCAGAACCATGAATAATAGATCGATTTTCTTTTTCAAAAGGAAAAACACGGTGAATCGATGATCAAAAGCCTTTTAAACTAAAATACGGCGAGGATTATGAAATTGTGGGCTATTGTGCGTACAATACAATACTATATATCGACAAAAAAAAATGACACAACAAATAGAAAGAACTTGATTTAGGTATGACACAAATGATATAACAGCATCCCAAAGCTCACGTTAATATAAGATGTAGCAGTTCTCCCCTTGGGTGGAATCAAATTTTGGGCCTCACTACGTGTTTCACTTTCAGCATGTCCTTGGCCAGTAGTAGGACTTGGCAGTGTTTGGTCAGGTCCGGCCGGTTCCTGTGCTGTTTCTGGCTCTCTGCCTCCCTCTTCCGGCAAACTTTCTAATTCTCGTTCTCTCTCAATTTTAGTACCTTGTGCCGGTTGTGGTTCTCTCTCACGATCACGACTTTCCATTCTACTACTTTGCCGGGGTAAAATACTTTTGGCACATGCCACCTTACCCCCTTTCTTCGGTTTTCGTTTACTTTTACGTTTAAGGCCTCTCGGTGATTTTACTGTGGATAATACATGAATTCATAAGTGTAAAAGAACCTTATAAAATCTTGAGCTGAAAGAACTGACTTAGTTTGCAATGAGTGCAATTTTTTTTTTTTTTGCAACTACACGTTTCTAAAAATTTACTCAACTTAATATTTTATCATATTTGAAGAAACAAAGAAAAAAAACGAGATTTATCGTGAACTTGTTAATCTGTTGAAATATCCTCCCTACACTCCAGAATATCTAAATTAAATAACTTTGAATCGCACACACTTTAACTTTTTGTTAAGATAAGCTTTTCAACAAATAATCAATTTACCAGTAGGACTAGTGTTTTTGCCAAGCAAACGGGGCCCTTCTAGCTTATGGTCGACGAGGTCACACCACCCGACAGGGTAAATGTCCGGACTATGACAATCGAGCCATTGATCATACTCATCCTCCCATCCATCAAAGTGTACCCTTAATAGCCTGCCAATTACCCTAGTGATTGTAGCTACGCACACCAATCGAGGATCCATTAAATCAGCAGCTTCTAGTCGCATTCCTTCAATGAATCCATGCTGTGGAATTTCCTGTTCAAAATAAATATTAGGTATTAGGTTGAAGTATGCAATTTTCTGTCTTACGACAAAAATCACGAACCAAAAGCTACAACTGGTACAACATTACACATTACGAAAATTATGTAATCACAGACTAATCTAAATTAAACAATTAATATGACTCACGTATAAACACACATTTAGCATACATGCCAATATTGCTTTACTAAAAGTATAAGCTTACCCTATTGAAAAGTTGAACAGGTGCAGGGATATTATTAGTTTCAGCCAAGTAAGCATCCCAGGTGAACGAAGTCGGATCGTATCCTTTTGGAGGTGTTAGCGGTAATCCATGTTGTGCGCAAAAACCAATTGGGAAAATACAAGGTGAACACGAGTGATAACAGAACCAATCCGCGCCGCTGGCGTCTTCGTCATAACTGTCAATTCTAATCATGATGTAATCTTCCTTTAATACTTGCATCACAGTAGCTGCACAGATAGCAGAAAGATTGAGAGGATCGATAGCCTCGATTTTCATCCCTTCACGAAACGTGTAACCTTGATGTGAATGATGATTCTTTTGTGCCAAAAAATAGCTGTCTGTTGCATCATCTTCGCACAATTGATCTAGCGAAACACGCTCCAAGTAGTCCGAGTACGCATCCAGAGTTTGTCCTACTTTCTTTGCCCATCCGACAGGATGAATCAGAGGTGAGTCTTCGTGGCACCAAAATCCGTTATCTTCCGGAGAAGAGTCGTAGTATCTGACGTGTAAACGTTTTCCTATAATTTTTTGCACTGTCGCAACTTTTACTTGTGAAATTCTATTCTTGTCCACCACTTCTAAATGAAGTCCACATCGGAATCGAGATTTCATACTATCGTTAACCTTGTTGTAAAAGTTAGTTGGCAGTGTTCTAGCGCCAGTTAATCGCCTCATTAGGAAATCCTTCCAATCTTTGTACTTGTTTGCTATTGCTGTAAAAGTAAATACGAGTCAGTTGGTATAAACTAGTCAAAGCATGCCGGTCCTACTTTACAAATAGTATAAGAACTCTAACATAACATAAAGATGTATTTTAAAACTCCGCTGGAGTAAATCCGAAGCATCAAATTGATAGCAGCTACGTTTGTATGCTCTAGTCCAGTCGACACAGTACTGAAAATAGTGTTATATCCAGTGCCACACGTTTTCCCAATTTATTGCTTCTGCTTGCTAACTCTCCCACGTTTCTTATATTAACACTATAGTCTGTATCCTACCCTATCTCCATCCAGCCTCAGACCACTTGCTTAGCTCAGCTAATTGCTTTCCTCACTACTCTGAATTCTCACACCTTTTCTGCATCCATCAGCTTTGTCTCTAGCTTCACTCGTATTTCTACTTTCATTGTCTCTCAAGACACACTCCTGATCTTTTACGCATTTTCAATTATAAACAATAAACTATTCAATATTGTTAAACAAACTACATTCGTCAAACAGTATCATTTATCAGTACCCTGCCAACGTCTTCATCGAATCCAGACCATATTACATTATAACCACCCTTCAGGTGTATCCAGACTTTAAGCGGGAAAGAACCCAAACAAATAATATCAACATTCCATAAAGGACATAACAGGAGAAATCTCTCATTACTGAAATTCTTCCAGTTTTTTTTTCGTTGGCAGATGGTGTTGCGGTTGCCAAACCCCTTGGCTGCTAGCTACTGGAGAACCTAAGTGGCAGCAACCAGTGCAGTTTATGAGTATGGTATCAAGTGACTATAAGCTTACTCAAGTGTACTAATTAAATGAATGGGCATGCGAAGAAAAGGACTGTCACATTCGAGAAGAATTATTTCGTATGATCCAAAATACGGTACGTAGTCTGCAAATATTTGACTAATGTTCGACGTGTTGAATATTTCTAAAACTTTTATCCATACAGCTGTATAGCGGGTTCCATTATATAATTTTGTAACAAATTTTATACAAGTACGGCATCACAGTACTCCAACGTCAAGGTGGGAAGCGCTTTGAGTGATGAACCAGGAATATCAATCTGCTTACTAGGACTTATTAGGAAAAAAATTGATTTTGCAACAATATTTGTAACTTCACAAAATTAAAAGAATTTTTATAATGTTCCATCAAATTATATACTTTAGAATTATATGCCTCTGTGTTAGAATCGAATACTATCTATAATCATCAGACGACGTCCTATTATAAAACTTAGAATATATAGTACGTATTTTCTTGCAATGTGTATTGTGTAGGGTGGTTCTTATTTTACTCATGTCGGAATTTCTTCACGCTCACCCCCTTAAAAGTAATCAACATATATAGAAGAAAATTTAGCTAAATCTCCAAATTTATCCGATAACTCCAACATGCCCCGTCAAGCAGTCGAATTTTTATATGGAAAAATGCATGCATTTGAATTGTTTTATGCTTGGCGGGGGATGTTAGAATTATTGAAAAAATTTGGAGATTTGGCCAAATTTTCTTTTATATATGTTGATTACTTTTGGGGGGTGAGCGCGAAGAAATTCCGACAGGACCAAAATAAGAACCACCCTAGTATTACGAGAATGAGCAACAACTGTTTTGCATTTTGTAAATCCACTTAATAACGAACGCGGAGGGTGTTCACCTAAGATAGCGCCATCAAAACGTTAAATTTATTAAGAATTATATTACAACCTGAGGCCAGTTATGAAGTCTATACCCTCCATAATACCCCGCGGTTCAGTTTCAAACTAATCGACCGTACTGCCCTCTATTAGGGAGTGATGTACTGCACAAGATATCAAAACAGATTCGAGTTTGAATTGTTGAATCGTACGGTACAAAAATACAACTATGCAGAGCTATGTCGGTACCACAAAGGTCGGTATTACGAAGGTCGGTACAAATTTCTCTTGCCCTACGTCGATCAGAAATGTTGGTGAAAGTTCAAGTTCTCAAACGGAGCAATTCTATGGAAGAAACTTGTCAAAAAGCATGTGCATTATCATAGGGAGCTAAGGAGTGCCTGGCTAGAAAAAAATGCATGATCAAATTCAAACATTACATCAATATGAGAAATAACTACTTATAGAAAGTACTTGTATAAAATATTCTTTGGAAAAGGATTGTTAATCACTTGGTTTTGTGATGAGTGAATTAACTCCTGACAGTGTAATTACGATTTGGATACTAATATAATAAATTTTCAAACTTGTTTATAAATGTCCAAACTTTTTGTAAATAAATAGGCACAAGAGTACGAGAGAATTAAACACTGATCAATAATATCTTCGAAGTTATCAACTATTACTATCCTAATTACTTGAGTGCAATATAATAGATATGTATAAGTGGTAGTGGATATTTAGAACTCTATTCACTTACTGTTTGGTGGTATTAAGGGCTTCCCAATGGTCGCACACCAGCCCACAGGGTGGATATCGTTTGAGCACAGCGAAACCCAGAAGTCTTTGTCTGCGTTGTGACCAAACCCCTCGTACCTTAGCAGTGCTCTGTATCCAGAGATACGAAGCACAGTTGCGACCCAAAAGGAATCTGGAAATGCTTCACAAACTTCATCACAATCCGTATTTTCCACTTCAACTTTCATCCCAACTGTTATATTATCCCATATTTCGGATATTGGCGCCTAGAAATATCAATTTCAAACAGATTACACAACTGTAGGTCAGAACATATCTATGATACAAGTTTGATGTATAATTCATTGAACATGCTCACAATTTAGATAACCAAATTTAGCAAAAACTAATCGATGTCACGACAAAATCATACAACCCTAGACAAAAATTTCTAAACGAAAAAAAATTTCTTGATTTTTGAGTTTTATACAATTAAACAACATATTAAATGTTGCAATCGGCATAGGATTGAATGAAATCGGCATACATGCTTAAAACAGGAAACCGGTGCAGCGCAAAATCCAGGCTCAGTGAGTTGTTGGGTCCAATCGTAAGAACCTGCCATTTCAGCCGTGCGTTTTCTCCTCACTGGAAGATCTTCTGGCATTGCAGGTTCTGCGACTACTTTGTCTTTTTCCACCTCAGCTTTCGAGTAGTCACTCGATTCCTTGTCATCTTCATCAGCAATCGTCTAAAAGTTAATAACATATTTAAATGTTGTAAGATGGTGGTGATGCATACTCTGAGAATGATTAAAAAAAAGTAGAAATGTGAAAAAGATTGAAACCTAAGTGCTTTATATAGGTATCATATGAAAATACCAATATTGTGTGTCTCTAAAGGTCTGGTTGAATTATTGATATTTAAGCGGGGAAAGTGTTAAAAAATTCTTAAGTTAATCGCAAAGGGGATGAAACATTCGTAGTTGCCGATAGTTGGGATAACAGAAATCTTTGAATACAAGAGTTAGCTGTGGTAAGAAAAATGTAAATTGTGAAATCTAGTATTGAATACATAATCTAGCGATCATGAGAAAAATTGCAGTTAATAAGTAACCAACCTCGTTAGGAATGGCTTTTACATCCTCTGGTGAAGCAGGGTTACTTAAAGTGCGTTGTTGTGGATGTGACGGACTGTAAGTAGAATCAGCTGTAGGGGCAGTATGCTCTGAAGATCGGGCGCATGCTCTACTGCAAAACCGACGCTCCTTGGTGTAGAACGCGTGCTTCACACCAATTGCACCACATTTTTCACACACAGCTATGATAAAAGTTGAATTTATATTTTTTTTAGTCATTAGAATTGTTTGTCTTTGAATAGTAAGTATATTTCAATCACTGCAAAGAAAATATTTCGCTATTTAAGAAACTCTTGCCACTAGTATTACATTTCTCATGGACGATTTCACTTGAAAATTGCAAGTATGAAGGATCGTAATTCTGATCAAATCCAATTGAACAATTTCTATATGATATCATTAATCAGAAGTATAAAAATACAAGACGGACTTGAGATGTTTGGTTCTGAATAGGGAAGAGAATGAGTGCCTGGAATAACAGGGAATTAATGAAAGAATTTATATCGAGTAAGTGTGTAATATAAAGATAGAAAGAAAAGTGTCCAGTTACAGTGTGGAGATTCATAATAACAGGAAAAAGCGATGATAGTAGACAAGGAGATGCGTGGCGAATAGCCTAGACATAAAGAGACTGAATCCACAATTATCTCCTGCATCTTAATTATACGTGATTGAAACATATACATATATTGAGAAATATATCTTCACGTTGAAGTATGTGCTTTTCATTAGCTTCGCCATAACATTTTCACGTGCTTATTCATCGAGCATCAATTTTCGTATTTCAGTTAATTCATTTGCCCTGATCAAAAACCAGTAAATAAAATAGAGAAATAAAACCCAAACGTTGTCGATTAACCATTTTTCTTTTCTTTCGTATTTTTTAAAATTTGGGTGAAGTACATCACAGAAGTTATTTAAATAGCGCAGTCTCATAATTTGTGTGCAGATGCTTTTTTTTTTTTAACATATGGTATCTTTTTCAAGCTTCAACTGTAATGCATACCTGCTAGACGTGATTATAAAATATATTTCTTATAAGAATGACTTACCAATGCCATCCTTACGGATAGGTATAAAGTTCAAATCTGTATGTGGCTGATAAGCAATTGGAGTCTTTAGGACCAAGCCTGGATGTTTTATAGGTTTGATCTTGCGGTTTCGATTGTCTTGGGTCTGCGTAGCTGCATTTGTGACCACCTGTTCACGATCTCCATCAGCCATGTAATCCTCTATAGTCATGTACTCGCTCATCTCTGGCCCAGTTTGCGGGTCATATTCCTACACAATATTTTTAAACAAATTGACTGCATGTACAAACGTTGTTCATCAAAAAAATTGATATGATCAATATCAATAATCAAAATCAATAATCAGAGAATGGTTTTCTACGACGGGAGATATGACATAACTTACATTTTGTATTTCTTGAGTATCCACAGCCTCCATCGCTTCGTCAGGTTCTGAGCATTCGGCAGTAAACTGTGGGGCCAAATATCGCACCATAGTAGGCGGGCCCATGTGATGATTACGCAGATCGTCAAAAGAATGAGATCCATGAGAGAAAAAAGGGCTTTCTGGTTGGCGCGGGTCTAGCATTAACTCATGTGTTGGCTCCCCATGCATCATCATGTCACTCATCCATACCATCCCCAGCTCTGGCATCCCAGGGATGGATGTATATACTGGATATAGAGAACGTTAAGCTTATTAGACGTATGTATCAGTATCATTATCGCAATATCAGTGAATGGGTAAATAGACATAGAACCATAAATATAATTCTAATGATATTGATATATAGAGCTAATGCGTATTATTTACAATAACAGGAGCAGTAGTTATCATTGAATGAGCATCGCTCTAATTTAAAAGAGCATATTGTCCATTGCAATGCATTGATTATACACGTCGTATATGACGATGGACTGAAAAAAAATTGAACCAGCACGCGACTTCTTAGTCCATGAATATCGTCATTATTCAACACTTCTGACAGAATCAAGTTTCATTATGATGATAGCTACTATCAAGCAAAGCAGATGAATGGATGGATATATCTGATCCACTCTGGCTTCAATAACTAGGTGGCTCATTACTCAATAGTTAATGCTTTGTTATACAAAGTAGAAGTCAGATTTAAGATCTTAAATGTGCTACTATGTCAAGTCGCATTGAAAAATCTCAGAAGTATTTTACCGCTGACGAACACAATTACATTATTTTTATGTAAGCTTAATCAAGCTACCTGCTATGGTCACGGCAATCCAATATATAAAGCATTTGGTACTGCTTTAAAAAGAGAGCATGACACGCTACAGTGACAATTTTGTGCAAAGTTATCAATCGAAACAATTGTGACGAGTACATGAAACATAAGAGAACTCGGACAGGGACGTAACACACAATTGATATGATCTCTACGTTAGAGTAAAAAATGTTGTTTCCGAGAAGTATTGGGAATGGATTTAAAAAAATACATCATTTTCGATGTACTTATTATGTAGAAATGAAAATTGATCAGAATTATACAGATCAGTGTTCCATTCATCATAAATAGTCCATACCACATCGAGAGCGCCTTTGCTTCGGCGGTACGAACCCAAAGACCTAGGAAAACTTTGAAATTGGAAGAGTATTTAGTGCTTGCAGATAAAAACGTGTATTGTTAAGATATGAATAATACTATATTACGTGATTTTTCATATGTAATATGATGCATTCAAGCACATAGAAACGGCGATGTGGAGTGCAGAGGTAGCAGGAAGGGGGATGGGGGCGAGCAAGGGAAACTAGCGGCTGTAAATTAATTACGCTCCTGAAACCGACGCCTGGCGCCCGAAAGCCTGCGTTTATTTAACCTTTTTACATACGTTACCTTCGACCCGAATGATGTCCTTGAAAAACTTGGGAGAGAATCTAAAAAAAGGAGGTCTTATCCGTGCAGTAAAACATTCAACTACGACTATCTGAAAGTTATGGGGAAAATTGAGAAAAGGTAAAGATATATACAAACCATTGGAGGCCTGCATGTCCATGACAAAGGGTTTCGGAGGGTTTATTTGGAGATTTCGACCCGGTATTACCGCAATCTGTGTTTCTCGCGCAGTGGGTACTCCATCCCGATCGACACGAAGAACATTATCATCGAAATTTTCACCCGTAAACCGAGATTCACTTAAAAAAATTGTGTTTTACGCGACATCACCGAACAATAGCGAAAAACATTCGTGGTAGGCCTATTCGCTTCATCCCCACCATCGCAATCGCCCTCCTTAAACCCCAGGGCCGTACCATACGATTCTTCACTTCCCGTTGGAATCCCTTGGGCTGCTGTATCTATCTACTTCACACCAAATCACCGATGGACAAACTGCACACGTCCCATTTTTGTCCAATATCTAACTACGCATACCTTATGCATCGGTGTATGGGCCTTGCGTAGATATAACGCTGGTGCCTCGGCCAAGTTCAAAGATCAATTGTCACTGCTGTAAATCTACCAATTCATCAAATAATTGCCACGTAATTGTGGTTAACGCAATGAAAGATAATTTTCCTGCCAGTAATTGATGGCATTTTTACGTAGCGTGTCAGGATCATATCAGGATACCGAAATTAATTTGAATGCGAAAAACAAACGATAAACAGTTGCTGAACTTTCAATCCAAGGACCAAGGACGACTTGTATAATTATTGTCAATTACCTGTTTTCACCTCTCACTTGTTATGAGACCTGCATGCCTGACTAGCTGTATCAGTCCTAAGGGTCCTAAGTTAAGACCGTTTGTATAAGGTCCTAAGTATCAACAAATGCATGTACAATTGACGAATAGAAAACCGTTTGCTCATAAATAATAAACAGATTTGTAGTTATGCGTGTGGTATATATTCAGTTCATTGATAGCCAAGCACGTTGAGTATCTTATCTCTGATTGACCTTGAAGTGTTGCCATTCTAAGGCCAAATAAAAACTGACAATCAGCAACTAAAAATTTTGAGTGTAACTGGTAACTCAACAATCAAGGTGATTTAACCGTTACGCCAAACAATTTGTTTTGTATTATAATCATATACTCACAGCATTGTATCACCCGTTCATCGTGTTACCTTTGTCTTGTTTTATGTCATTGCTTTATGCCAAATAACAGTATTACATCTTGTAGGAGTTGTCATTTCATCCTCTTGGAAGAATGGTGAAATCTTCACAAATATGCACTTACTTTGAAGTTCACCATTTTGTGTCAAGTTTTCCATTTTTATTCACAGATATGTCACCCGAGGAACTACGTCTTCCAATGCCATGGGGTCACATAGCAGCCAAGGCATGGGGTTCACCTAATGGCAAGCCTGTTTTGATGGTTCATGGACTTCTGGACAATGCAGGATCATTTGATCGCCTGATTCCATTTCTACCATTCGATTATTACTTTGTCTGCATTGATTTACCGGGCCATGGATTATCGTCACACTTCCCTGCAGGGTTACCCCTGGATTATTTAAATCACGTTTTAGCTCTTCGCAGAGTCTTAGACAGTCTTAAGTGGAGCAATTGTATCTATATAGGTCATAGTTTAGGCGCGACTATGGGACTGATGTTCACCTCAATTTATCCTGAGAGAGTAAAGAAAATTTTATGTTTTGACGCAGTTACTGCTACGCCAATTACAAACAATAGACTAATTCCCCACATTCGAAAGGTACATGACAATATTTTGAGCATTGAAGGGAAAGAAAAGACTATGAAAGTATATACCGAGGACGAAGTGATGTACATGCTCATGTATACAAGATTCTTTGCTCTAAATTTTGCTGCTGCTGAAGCTTTGATGAAGCGATCTGTTACCAAAATTGGTGATAAATACAAGTTGAACCGCGACGTACGACTCAACGCCGGCTTGTTTCCGGTATTTAATTCTGATCAACACTTGAGTTTACTTGAGAAACTCAAATCACCTGCGACAGTCATTGCCGCAACAGCAACAATGGCTACAGCTCATTATGAAAAAATGTTATGGCTTAGTTCAGATAGGTTGATGAAATCACACAGGTTTCTAATAGTTGAAGGTAATCATGACGTACACAATAATCACCCTGAGAAAGTTGCTTCTCACGTATGCCAATTTTTGAGTGATCTTAAGAGCAATTTGTGATCTACGTAGCTCTTAGTTAATCTCAATTCACATGGAAACATGTACGATTTGATTAAAAATAAACAAAAAAATAATCTATATTAATTTAAATTCTGTTTCTATTACGTTTCTACACGTCAAAATCAATTTAGGGTATGGATTATAAATTACTTAAAAGTATGATTGTAATATATTGTGTAGTCAAATTAAAGGAAAAATGTAATTTAAAATGTAATAAGCTTTTTTGCTCTCTTGACGATTAAAATATACAGTAAAAGTAGGTGAATGGTAAATATGTGGTGGGAATCATTGGAGGAAATTCTAATAAACTTGATAAATGCAAAACTTATTGATGTACTTTTTTTTTACCAGATTCAACAGAATTGTATTTTACATCAATTCTAAGATTTTATGAAGTAAAATTAACAAAGCTTTGTGGAGTGATGTAATATGATTGAAAGTGATACCAAACTCTTCTATTGAATAAATCAATTTCATTACTCGTTAAGATGTCACTAAGGTGACTCTGACTAGTCCATTCATTTGATATACCTTGAATGTGATTTCTTTATCCTGCAAAACAAGATCTCGCAGATGATCTTCTAAAACAACTGCTGTGTGATTCATAAATGAATCACATCTTCTGGTGCTGTGTATATGTTCTGGTGCGAGTTGAATTTCATACCAACAGATCAAAGCATTTGGAATAGCTCGTTCTGGTACTGATATCTTGCCAAAATTAACTAACGATTCGTTGGTCTCGGAATCATCTAGCTGAGTCAAAGTTACTGCGTTCGTTGACGGTCTGCATTCATACATACTTGAGTTGAGATCAAAAACCTGATTTATCTGCAACATCAGGTCAAAGTTGTTAGCAATCAATCACAAGTCATATGAAGCATATTTCTCAGTTCAAGGATTGTCATGTTTTAATTTGTCTTGCAACTGGTTAGCAAATTGTGAAATATCACAAATGAAAGAAAGCTTAGAGAATAGTATTCAAGTCATCCTGAAAAGTACCTCATACAATTAAAGAGAGATTAAATCATCACCAACCTCAAATTCGTTAATACATTCTGCGACAAAAAAATATCTCCCATCATTACTAGCACTATGAATTGTCGAACCAGGTTCATTTTTACTGTCTGCACTCTGAAAAGATGTATGTAATCAAAGTTATGCTTAGACTACAGCTTCATATTTCACTGTCAGCTATTAGAGAAACTTTAACTTACCATGTCATATTTACTGTTCCTCAAATGTCCCTGAACATTTTTATCGTTAACTCTGACCATTTTGGGTAAATCAGTAGAATACACTAGTTGACCCATTAAAAAGATTTTCTGTTGTAGTATGAAACCAGCGTTATTTAAAAAGTAACTATAAAATAAAGCACGCTTAATTAATTAGCAATTACCGTGCAGTTATTCAGTAATTATTTAGAATCAGCTTACTCAAGGAAATCGTGGTAGTTTTGCTGGTCCCGATCCTTCAATTCTCCTTTGGCATCAAAGTTATGAATTAGAATGGCATCAATTTTGTTGTTAATTTCACTGTAATTCGATATCGGTTCAATTAGTGAAGTGATCCCACTGTCGGTTGCTACTTTGTGTAAAACAGTTTGCAATGCTAGTGAATTTGCTTCACAGTAGAGCTTTTCACAGTTCCTATTTTCCTTCAATAAAGTCAGTCCGTAAACAGGAAATGGTGAAGTATCTAGGACGTATTTAATGGGTTCATTTTTTTGATGTTTTGCAATTCTCACTAATGATATCACATAATCGAAATCATTCAAGAAAGTAATCACTTCTTTTGGAAGACGGAAAATCGGTTCCATTTTTGGTGTCGTATCTGTAACTAATTTGTACGAACAGTTGAGTTTTCCGTTCAAAATTTCAGCCGAAATTTCCACGTGATCACGTTGCTTGCAAATCCTAGGAATAGCTGGAAAAATAGCTTGCTGCCAGCAAGATTTCCCTTGTGATGAATTAAGTGTTATGTCTTCGTCTATATTCAATTTGAACCATGCTACCAAACCATCAATGATCCCATCGTATCTACATTTTACATTGACCATTCCTTTTTCACCATCTCCACTGAATGTTCTTAGTACCGATAAATCGTTGAAATTGACCTTTACTATTTCTTTCGGTTCAGTAACATAATTAACGTTGACATTTTCTAAATTCTCAGTATCATAGAATTCGTCATCAACCAGGACAGATACGTTATCAAAATTTAAAAAACTTGGGTGATCGGACTTGTTGAATAATATTGTTGATCTAGACCGAATATGTTCAGACTCGACTGCAGCTACATAAAGCGTAGCTCCTAAGGGAATGACCATCCCTAAATTGTTTCCAACAAAAAGATTTTCATGTGCATCTATTAGTGTCGGTATCACACACTCCCCAAATAAACCAGCATCAAAAGTTTCTGTGATTATCAAATTTACCCTGAAACAGACCATGTAATATCCACATTTTATGATGCATTAAAAAATGTGACAGTAAGGAAAAAGAATAACATTTAAAGTATTCTGTAGAACATAAATAATGGTAATTTAAATTGACCTATTAGGTATGTCCTGTGGGATGCACAAATTCTCTGAAGACTTGGGGAACAATTTTATATCACCGGCATTGTTTCTACTGAATACATTTCTTGCAACGTTTCCCATAACAGGTGAACATTCGCAGGCATATATTTCTTTTGCACCTGCCTCGTGCGCATACAAGCTCAACAGACCAGTGCCAGTTCCTATGTCCAAGACAACGTCATAACCTTGAGCTATGCGCTTTTGAATTGCTCTTCTGAATCCTCTATTTCTAGCCGTGTCATTCAACATTGGAAAATGCCATCTGTCTACAGCCATACTGAAAGCATTCTGAAGGTTTCTTTCGGCAGGTAGAAAATTTGAATCCACTTGAAGCGCAAGTTTTAAATACTGAATGGCTTCTATTGGATTATTATTTCTAAAATGGCAAAATTAACAATTATCAATAAGCTAAGAACATACATAATACAAGAACCATGTGTGGTGTACTACCTAAGAAGATGAGCAGCAAAATTATTCAGCATACGTGTATTATTTGGATAAATATGTAGCGAATGTTTGTAACAGGTCACAGCATCTTCAATTCTATTCCCCAACTCTAACTGCATTCCCCACTCGCCTGCAAGGAAATATCAGTAATATTATTACCAAAATTTGAAGGAATGAGTCTTAATAAATCAATAACTATACAATTTGGATAGGAGGAAGAGAAATATTGAGTATACCTTGAAATAACTTACACAAAACGTCAGTGAACAATTTTTCCACTTCTGATCTCTTCGCTGGACATAATTCTGCAACTACTGTGTAATAAGCATAGGCTCTCCCAACATTTCCACATGCATCCTGTTCCTGAGCCTTTTCCAGTGCTTTTTCAACAATTTCCCTTATTTCCACATCCATCCTGGGGTGTGCTGTAATAAATATTGCACCATATTGGATAATCATTACAACTGTAAAACTGCTCACTGTCAGGGTGCATAATCGAGACCAGAAAAAAAATTCAAAGTGATCAATGATTATAATTGAAGAGTGAAAGAGAAACATTTATAACCGCCAAAATTAACAATCAATCGAATCATACTTCTCTCATTGATGTAATTAGGGTGGAATAATTCTTGAAAATATGTGAATCAGTAGAGTGGATCGACTTTTACGCCGAAACCAGATTGGGTATTTTCATTATATGACCCCTTGATATGACCTGCAGCGAATGAAGGACAGATTTATGTTTACAATCTCGTTCTGTCAAGCGGCATTGACATTCAAGGTTATGTTTCCGTCTCCGGCAATCAATTGTAAGTTTATAACACAAAAATACAAGGATACATAAATAATTAGGGACTATAATCTTCTCCACATCGCACTGGTTTACACACGACGTACGATTTGTGATATGTATCGTCAGTTGTTGGTAAAATATTCTGTGATTAGGTTATCCTCTGTCCAAATTCCCTAGCTTCTCAATCCTTCTGGTCATGGAAGAAGGATTACATTTCACCACACTTCTGGTTAATGGCTTAAGGAGACAAGAGAAAAAGCATTCGATACTTTAGAAATAGCCAATATTCGATTGGCACTGATTCATGGATAGGATTTTAGAGGTTTTTTTTTTTACAAGTAAGTTTTGTGACTGAGATGTTAGATCGTAAATTTTATTAGCATATAAATCCAGGGGTGTGTATACATTTTAATTGAAATTTAGAAAAAGAGTACAACTAGGGTAAATTTTCATACAAATATTTGAGTCTGTATTAGGCAATTTGGAGAATTTACATTTTCAATCGCACCAATCAATATCATTAATATGTATGAACTACATTATTTTATGTACACATAAGTTGGCTACAGATTTTGAATTTTGGAATCCATTGAGAAGCCATATTAGGCATAGATAAACGGTCACTGTATTCTCTGAATACTTCGTGTATCTAAGGAACAATACAACAATCGTAACAATGTGATAATTACTTACAATTTCGTAAGATTAATATGACTTTTATATAAATATTAACATTTTCATCGTAGATTTAATAAATTACAAACTGTTCAACAACGACAAAATTCGAATCCAAAACAGCATTATTTACATTTAATCTAACAGAATTAATAGTTTGTGAAAAAATAAAAAATCCTCAATCTCGCATTGACCTACAATAAATATAGGAGAAAAAAAAAACAAGAATGATTTAACTAAACAGTTGTACATCCATGCATGGATAGATTAATTTTTTGCAGTATAAGTAATGTTCAACATATCATTTGTTTCTTACTTTATTCATGTCTAGCATGTAGAAATCTGAATTGCTTGTTAAACTCGTAATGTTTTCTAACCGCACAGTGGTATTTAATTTGTTACTACATACCTATTGTAAATTTACCACTTATCTAATTCACTGCAGTTGCACAATTCACGGGGAAATGGAGACGTGCATCAATTATCAAGCAGTGAACCAAATGAATCGCAAAGCACCGATCATGTAGGCACGTTGCATATGATGCGCAGACTGAAAATAGCTAACAAACGATACATGGTACGTACATTGATATTATGATCACTGTATCGCATATCGTTTCATCACTATTTGCAGTCTGTGATTTTCTAAGATTTGAAGAGGACTGTCTGACTGACGGGTCAATTATAGAATGATCTAGTAAGCAGTTACATTCTTTCACATTAGCTGGTTACTGGATCATGTTACAGATAATATGGAATTTACAAAATGTACTGATACCTCCCAAAGTTTCGTGAATGGGCTAACGTCCTAATTAATTTATAATCGGAATGATTTTAAATATTGCACATCATTTCATCACATTTTGGATCAAAGTATTGAAAATGTTTTCCCAAATCCAGTTAATGTAGTTGACTCACCGAACAGCTATGAAAATGAAGATGAACCGTCTTCTAATTTAATTATGAATCAATTAGATCAATTTGTTGGAATGAATAGACCAGATGAATTTATAACATATGGCCGCCATTGGTTCATTAAGGTTGAGAATGATGACAAAGGTATGATCATGTCGTAGGGTGCCAAAAGACTTCAACTTTTTAGCTTCCATATAAATGATTTTGGTTGACCGGTTCGAAATAGCCCTGTTATACAACAATTCAGAACTGCAAGTTACAACTACAATTGAACAAATCGTACAACCCAGTGGCCTAGGAAACTTGTAAGACGAAAATTGCGCAAACAAATTTTTAAATCATTTCAGTCTCCAATTACCAAGAATCGATGAGCTCTGCAACATTCATAAACCGAAAAGTCCAACCATAAAAAGGAAACCCGCAAAATATAACTTTTGATGATAATCCTCAGTTCCTCAGTTGGTACTTAAAATCCTCAATTTTGCATTGGCCAGCAATGAATGTAAAAAAAAAACAAGACCAATGTAACAAAACAGTTATACATGCATGCATAGCTACATTATATCTTCCGCAAATAAAAGAAGCCATAAAAGTACGGTGTGATGTAATTATACACATAATTACACTTTCGAAATTTTGCCAAAATTTTTGATTGTGTAAGCTATTGGTTGCTGTACTGGTTTTCAATTTGCTTTTAAAAAAATAATGAGCCCAAAATCATCTCTACGGTAAAAGTAATTTGGCCTACACAGTTACTAATCGCCTCCAACCATGAATGCATCTTCATCAGAGTCTTCATCATTCGAGTCAACATCTAGATACAACGCAGGTAAGTCTATATCATCTTCGTCATCATCTTCTTCTTGAACAACACCGTGAAAAAGCATGTTGTAGCATTTGGACTGTGGATTGCGGAAATGTACATAAGGTGTATCTGCCCGTAAACGCATTCCGCACAGCCAACAAAAATATGTATTGCACCTCCAGCATACCATCTTGTTGCAACCATCGGATTTCTAAACAAAATTTGAAAGCACATTATTATTTTTCGTGAATAAACTATAACACGTAAATAATATGCATAAGGTGAATAACATAAGGAAAAATTTTTTATCCCTGAACTAAATCTAGAGCTTTTACAGAAATGCTTTTTTGAAATTTTCTATTCGTTTTCGTTAACACGGAAAGTTTACAATTTGCTTCAGTGTTCTAGATTTGTTACAACGCTGAAATTCATATTTAGTTAATCAAAGAATACCTCAATTGCAGCATTGCAGTGCGGACAATTCCGGCTATACGTGTTTATCCAAGTTTCTGACATGGTGTTCTCAACCAGTGCTTGTAATTGTTTCTTCCCATAACGCTGTTCGAGTTGGATCTTCTTATCATCAGGTGCGTTTTGATACTCTGTCACAAGTTTTTGTTTTTCAGCTGCGGATGATTTTACTTGTATGAATAATAATCATGTGCTTTATTTTACTCCAACTTTTTTTTGCCTTAAGCTTTCGAATTACCTGACTTGAATTTGCATGGTTCGATTCCATGGTAAACCATTTTGCAATAAATACAAAAAGCGTACTGACAAGCAGGACAGTTTGCCATTCTATCATTTGGCTCGCGACTAACAGGATATTGACAATGAGGGCGTGGACAATAAACAATATCGGTCATTGTGTCTAATGTCACGCTTAGCAGAGTGGCGTCGTATTTCGCAAATAATTCTTGACTGACTAAATCCTTGACCTGTATGAAATAAAAAAATGAATGCATAAAAATTAAAATTGTTACATTATTCGATATGATGATAATGACGGAAGGATCAATTTTGAGGTAGTTGATGTTTGACAAACATTGCCAAACAATTTTCACGTGATCGCTGCAATGATTGTGGTAATTCTAGCAATTTAGAACATGTTACCAACTTACTTGCCCTGGAGTTGCTTCGGACGAGCATTTTTCTTCTGGACAGCTAATATTCTTGACATTTCCATCTTGAATCCTAATTTCCAAGTAGGTAAGAATACATTCTTTACAAAAGACATGAAAGCAGGGTACAAATTGTGTACAATGTTCACCCAATTTATCTAAGAAACAAATTTTACATGTATAAAAGTTTCTCTTGAATTCAGTTTGCTTGCGTTTTGAGTCATAATCGATCAACATTTGCACTGGATTTCTACTGATTGACTGGTCTGAAACAGCTCGTTCATCGGCGAACTTTTTAGTCTTCTGTTTCCTCCCACGTCTTCTTGCAGGATGTTTTTCGTTGATTGTTTTTCTAACCCTTGGCTTTGTCAGGATTTGGTTACACTTAACTTCCTTGCTTTTCGAATCTTTCTTCATCTCTTCATCACCATCTTTAAATTTGTTCGTATCTTCCGCATTCTGAGTCTTCTCTAGGGCCATTTTATAACAAGTATAACCATAGTCGATTGCTAGGCTTGCTTCTATGTTTAAAAATTCCAACGTTTCATCTTTCAAGAATGCCATCCATGTAAAGAGGATTTCAAGCCCTTTGTTTTCTTCCCACAACTTATCCAATTTCTTACACAATTTAGCAATAGCGTATTGACTTAACCATGATGAGACAAGGGTAAATTTCGGCGGAGATTCTGAAGGATAATTAGATGGCAGTGTAATAAATAACGACAATGGGGGTAAATGAGATATCGGTACGCTTTGTACAGGCTCATCAGGAAATCTGCTGTCTTTGTAAGTGAAGGAATACTCCGGAGGAATAGTTACGTAAGCTTTTAAGGTACATTCATACTGTTCGTTCTCCTTGTGATATGAAAATTCTTCTTTGTTATAGATGCTTTCTAGGGCAACAATTTCATCTTTTTGCTTCTCGTTGTCAGTTGACTGAAAATGAAATATTGTTTATCAATTAAAAAATCAAAACAAATCCTATTTCGCATAAGTAAATTGTTCGTTACTATATATCATTTATGTCATAAACTTCGGAGAACAGATTTTTCTTTCGTATTGAAATAATATTGTGTGTATTTTTATAGGTTACGTTTAGTAAATAAAGCGCGATAAAGTTTATAAAATTTACCATTTTTTTCGCAGGTGAGGGTTGAATAACAAGATTTTTTCTGAAGAATAAGGTTATTCGATTTTTGTTTGAAATTTTTCAAATATATGATGAAAAAATTTTATTCCTGCGCACGGTTTCCTACAAGACTATGTTCCTGCTGGACAAAAATCCGAAACGGTGAAGGTCAGTGCAGCCGGAACATGAAGAAAACAGCTGTTTTTCCGTACCAGGAAGTACAAAATACAATTATGGCAGTTATCGATTAAAATCGAAGTATATTTTTTAGCCTATAAAGTATTCAGTGAAACTTGTCACACTTCCACTTCCTGCCGACGTCAGTTTGGTCGTCGTCAGCTGACGGAAGAAACAGTAAACAAAAATATACTATGCAATATGCGTTCACGGAACAGGCATTTGACCAAAGTACATACATACATGTGTTGGACAACATAGCTGAGCCGGGTTTAAAAAGTGATTTCTATTACTTTTACTGAAATGGAAGACCGTGAAGTGTTATCGAAAATGAATTACCCCATTTACGCAAATGTGCTCATGTCGGTAGTCTCTTATTTTTTGACAGTCCGATTGATACCAAAGTTTAGAGATATGTTCATCAAAGGTAACCTCTATGGCATAGATATGAACAAGAAGGACGGTGGTAAAGTGTGAGCGAAATTCTTATTCTTTTACGTAGTTTTTAATCTCTGCATATTTTCGTTAAATAATAATGTATGTACAACTGTATGTATCTGTATAACCGTTCTTTTTCAGACCAGAGGCATTGGGTGTCGTGACAGGATGTGTGTTTCTTATCACAATGTTTTTATTCATTCCCGTTCCATTTACCGACTACATATTCAAGAATGCGGACTTTCCTCATAATGAGGTAAATATCATAGATTGAATGGTAAAATATATGAAATCATTTTTGAAACTTACACATCATCATCTCTGGGGAAAGATTTTGAAAGTAGATTTAACCTATGTTCTTTTCACTAAAATTTACCATATTTAATTGATTATTCTACTCTCATATGTTTTCTATTCTTGTGTACAAAAGTCGTTATTACTTTATCTGAATAAAGTACAATTAGGCTAAATGAAATTATGTGTTCGTAGATCATGCTAATAGTTCTTTATTTCCCAAAGAAAGATGTATGGATTTGAATGGTTAGAAACATCTTTATTTGTATAAATTGCCCATGAATAAATCCGTATTTTTTGGCCGTTAATAATTTTCAGTTGAAAATAAAAGGCACAAACAAGAGCTTTGATGGGAATAGAAAGCGTACTATTTTTCAAATGAATAAAACCTTGGCTTACGATAAATAAGCAAAGTTCCTGATGTATCACAATTTATGACACTTGCTATATCAAGTATGCTGCTAATTTTTATTTCTTGAATACTTATCATTTTCTTTGAATTCGAGCATAGCAAATGGGGCAAAAAATATATAGATCATTCTCAGCATTGCAGCATTGTTAAAAAAAACTCAACTCATTTGCTTACAGTTTGTCGAGATGTTGGCGGCTCTTTTATCGATATGCTGCATGTTATTGTTGGGATTTGCCGATGATGTCTTAGACCTGCGGTGGAGGCATAAGTTACTATTGCCCACAATTGCATCATTGCCACTGTTGATGGTTTACTACGTGAACTTCAATTCGACTTTGATCATAGTTCCAAAACCGCTACGACCATGGTTCGGTTTGTCAGTTGATCTGTGGCTGCTTTACTACGTTTACATGGGGATGCTAGCGGTATTTTGTACAAATGCTATAAATATATTGGCTGGTGTCAACGGACTGGAAGTTGGGCAGAGCTTGGTAATAGCAGCCAGCATATCAATCTTCAATTTAGTCGAATTATCTGGGAACGTGTGGAAAGCGCATCAGTTTTCATTGTATTTCATGCTACCGTACATGGCAACGTCACTTGCACTTTTCAAACACAACTGGTGAGTATAATACTCATATTATTAAATATTCACTGTTTTGAATGAACAAAGTTTTCCTTTTCAAGAGTTTTATTAAGAAGGAGATTGAATAGAAAATTTAGCGAATGAAACGACTGTGTTGCTGTAATGACGAATGAAATTCTGAATAGAAAATTGCTTTTTATTGTGTATCACATACGTTGGAAAGTTTCAGATATAGGTGAGCTGATCCATAAATATGAGCGGTATTTTCGTTTTACACATCTTATCTGTCTTATTCGCAACTTGATCTGGTGAAAGTAGGTTTTATAATGTGATATGGTACGGCAAAGTTCAAGCTAGAATCGTATTCATACCCATTACCCATTCGAAGAGTAAGGTGTTAATAATCTCAGACTAACGGTTTGCTTTGCTGTGACGAACTAAATACTGTAGAAAAACTACAACAAATAATGGAAGTACAGTATTATCTGTGGTATTTTTTATTCATAAAGACAGCCTTATTGAATCATATTGACAATAAATTGATTGTTTGTCCATTCTAAACTTGGACTCTTCGAAAAAAGTACTCATTTTCATAGGTCAGCTACTATAATGCCCTTTGGATCGAAACTTAACTATAAATGGTAAATTTAAAACAATTCCATTCCTCCATGAAACGAGAATTATTTTGTTCAGACTATTTCAAGGAGATGTGTATAACACGAGTAGAAAAGATTTATACTTAAAAATCATAATATAAATAGATTCCAATGTTCTTTTACATCTTACATACAAACTATTTAACATTAATATCTAAATCAACGTATTAACTTATTGTATAAATTTCTTGTACACTAATTAGCGTGTAGAGAGTATCGAGTATGAGATAATATCACAGTTGTGGTAACGGCCTGGGTGTTAATAATAGTCTAACTTTGCATAAAAATTTTCTACCAGCCAGTCATATTTCCACGTGTTATTCATCACTATGTCTGGAGCAAAATAAGGATCGCGGGATTTATAGGCCCTCAAAAGCGCAGTCTTGTTGTCCAACCATATCCCAGTTTCTATTAAATCTTCAATGTAAGGAACGTCAATAATTAGCTTTGCATTTTTCTCTTTTACATTTGCCTTTTGATGAAGAGACGTTACGATATTGGCAGGATCTTGACAGAGATAGCAGTACCATCCACCATAATGATTAAGATCCCCTATAACTAAACCTAGAGACTCTCTCTCGCTAACGTCACCATCAAAGTCTTTAGGTAGCACTAGCGAATTTTGATGATATGCTTCACGCAGTAAACTAATTGTTGATGCACCAATTACAATTGAAGTCTTGAGCGGATGCTGCCAAAAAAAGCCGAACACAGACCATCTCAATCGGAAGCCAATAGGTTGCGGCCACCCGTCGTATACCTTCAGGAACATTAGTGCTCGTGGATTTAAAATTTGTTCAGATTCAGTAGTCACGTAAATATCATCGTCTCTTAAGTTCCGCACAACCTGACATACTTTTTCCCATATATACTTAGATATCACTCTTAATGGCTTACGTATCTTACTAGCTATATTTATGTACAAAATCTTATCTTGCCCTTGTTGCAGCAAACCTTTCGCAAGCTTGTGCTTAAAATTATCCTCTGCATTGCTGAAATCGCAAATTACAAATAGATCTACGACCTTGTAAAGTTCCTCCACTATTACTTCAGCAATTGCTGAATTGTAATCGTTTAACGAAAACACATAGACAATTCGTCGCAGCGTTTTTCGTTGTTCTAATTTGATATTTTGCTTGGAAGCCATAATCGCTCGCCACACTACTTCTGGCTGGCCACAGTCGGTGCCATGCCAACCCTGGTTACAGATGCACCGTTTTCTTTCGATCTCCTCGCTGTTTGCCATTCTCGTTACATCTACTCCATCTCGCCAACACCATGTGTGATTGTATTTTTCGAATGATTGCAGTGTATGTTTGTCCTTTAGGTAAATATTGCTCTTGATTGTCTGAAGATGCGATGCTGAGTGGTCAAACGGTAGTACATTGTGTACTGGCTGCAATTACAAATCTAATTCAATACCTTGATACTAAAATCTTGGTGATTATTTTTGGAATTGCAACTTGGGATTGGAATTGACATTCTACCAAAACCGGAAACTGAAGTAATATACTTTTAATTGGTAGATTTAAAAATGTATAATTGATCTTTACCTTCGGTTTTTCGATTTTCACGAAACTGACTGAGGTCTGTGTGGTCGGCGCTATAATATCCGGTGGTGGTGTAGAGGCCACGTAAATTACGACGATAAGAATTTGTAAAACTAACAACGTATAGAGCAGGGCCAGCTTCCCATCTAGACGTCCCTGCATATCCACACGTTTAGTCCTGAACTTTTGAATTGCGAATTTCACATTTCACTCCTTGATTAAAAATTCCAAAACGGTACCTCTCAATCCCGATACGGCTTGACGCAATGAATGCGTAAGTGCATTTCTTCATCTGAAAAAATGATCAAATATGAATCTTAAAATCAGGTCAGGTGTAAAAATTGTTACGTCGCGTATTATGAAAAATTTCCATCACGGTATGAAGGAGAGACATCAAAAGACGTCGTATATCGACCTTAGATATATTTTCATCTCGGAGATATATACATATATATATAAATCATTCGCTTAAAAATTGAGTTTTTTGTAAAACGTAATTTAGTCATGCAAAATATTTGAAAAGAACAATACTCAAAGTTGTGCGAAATTTGTAAAAAGCATATCGGATCATTTTGGTATGACGCAAAATTGAACTGTGCTGCCCAGTTTTTTAGAATTCAAATATTCCGTTGCATGATTTGAATATCTCATTTTTCGTATCAATGAGAAATTCTGAAAATGTATTGTTAGGGGTTAGCTCCTAGAGATGCATCCCGTTTTACATTCATGGGATGCTTGAAGCGCATCGGTTATTCCCAGGCTGATCTGACGGGTCCGATCCGTCTCGCGATTGACTCACGAAATACGATGACTACCGAGATAAGATAACGCAACGTGAAAATGCTGTTTTTTTTTTTATTTTTATTTCATCACTATTGATGTCGAGTTAAATCGTATTTGAAACAATCAAATTCAACAGTTCATTTGTGCACGTTTATTTACTTCTCATTCGTTTATATGTTGAATATAAAAATTCTAACGTTATTATAATTATATCGCTTTATTTACATTAACAAATCGCTTGTAATGCGTATTTTACAAATCCGTTCTAATTCGAAATACTCCAGAGAATTTTAGCACACGATAGAATGTCAAAGGTGACATGATGAGGGATTTCAAATCGTCGGGCGTGTCTCAGAAGTGACCGGGTATAGATTGCTGATTTATCACGACTAATAAGCAACTCGCAAACGCGAGAAGACCGCCACTAAATGACGTCATTGTCCATGCATCGGTTCAAAGGCCTGCAATTTCGAATCACGGAATAACTCGACACTCAGTATACGCGCGAATTCAACGTTCAGTCGCAGTGCCTAGCAACAGTTCAATTGTTGTACAACACTCACCGAAAATTGCGGTCTTCCCTTGGCCTCCTAGCCGCACGTCAAGATACTTCTGGAACGGAATAAGCAGTCCCCCGCATTTCGCATATTTTTAGAAGCGATCGTAGCCGAGTGCGCGGCCCATTCGACGGCCGGGTGAAATTCCTACGGGCGCTACGTCTTCTCGGCTCGTCCCTTCTTCCGTAGCGAATGCGAATGTGAATGCGAAATCCAAACCACACCCGAAACACGGTGAAACGCGGTATGCGCAAGGCTGAACGAGGCGCGTGCGTCGCGCTCTAGTTCTGCACGTATAATTCGTCTGCAATGAAAACACCAATTACCAATTTCTATCAAGAGTTCAATCGCCTATTTGCAACAGTAAACAGGGTTCATAGAAATATGTCGATTCGTTGCCTCATCGGAATAAAGCGAATGTTACAATCATCGTCAAGCTAGGCGTTGCCTCGCGTTGCGCGAGATGTATCTTTGTTCATTTTAAATATCTCGCAAGAATTTCCAAATTCTAATTGACGCGATGCACGAAAATTATAAAATTGATTAACTAAAAGGAGCGTTTTTATTCGGTAAATACTTTCAACATGCGTCGAATTTACCACAAGCTACATTTTTCATACACTCACGCGTGTTAAGAACATACACGCGTTCAACTAAAGTCGCACTGAGAAATTTATAGCGCGAAAAAATAATACCGATATCCGCACATTTTAAAATGGCTCTAATTATTGCAACGTTTTTAACGACGCGCATTGATGGTCGGATAGCTCTTGGCATACTACTGCCAGCTAGAATCTTGAGGTCGATTGCTTCTGTCTGTGGTTCCTTTTTCTCTTTCAATCGTAGCTACCTGTACAGATTTTCAAATGGCTCTAAAGACCATCTGCCTCGGACTTATCCGATGTATATGGGAGAAGAAGCAGCTGGTGTTCCTTTTTGAATGTCAGTCGTTCAACTGCCGGCCGGCTGCCTTCTTCTTTGATACATAATTTACCCATTTTGCAGAAAAACAACTTTCTTCGAAATAGTTAAAATCGCTGGAATTTTTGTCAATTCATATTCTTATACGACAACGTAATAATATATATGTATACCGTGGTGATGATTATTTGTTTAAAGGTATCCGTCGCAGGTATTCGTCGGAGACACGTTTTGCTATCTTTCCGGAATGACCTTTGCAGTGGTCGGCATATTGGGTCACTTCAGTAAAACTATTCTACTATTCTTCATACCGCAAATTATAAACTTCTTGTACAGCATACCGCAACTATTTCATTTGGTACCTTGTCCGAGACACAGACTTCCTAGGTGAGCAGAAAACAAAAGTCCAATCAGTTAATTATTGGGATTTGAGATATTTTCATTGTTGCGAATGATCAGTATGATAAATTGATTATACATATTGCAAGATGAGGTTTTCGCACATTTTTGAATTATATAGTAAAGTTCGCGATGTTTTATACACTACAGGTAAATCAAGGTATTTTAAAGATAACATTGAACATAGGATTTTTTTTTTTTTTTAGATATAACAAAGAAACGGACAAGCTGGATATCAGTGTTACAGTTTTTAAAAAATCAGAGCTCAACGTGCTTGGTAAGTTTGAATGTGATTATTTATGACTTTAATCAATTCATGCCTATATCAGGTGTCACGAAAAAAATAAAGTTTCCGGCTGATTTCCTAATTGTTTTCGATTTTTTCCTAAGTGGTTCTCGTATTTTAATGTTGAATCTACATTTGTCAACAGCTAAGCTTTGCTTGTGGGTATTTCGCACATTGAAGATAGTAAGTTGGAAGGAAGACAAAACTGGTTTGGTGACATGTAACAATTTAACGTTGATCAATTTTATACTGTATATGATTGGTCCAACATCTGAGCCAAGTTTAACTATAATCCTCATACTTATTCAGGTAATTCAAAAGTCACATAATAATGTAGTTCACAATAAGTTTCGCAGTCACAGCTTGCCAGATGTCATTGACCAAAATTCACGTATATTTATCAATTACTGAAAATTTTTCCTTGCAGATTATGAGCAGTGTATTGGCATTCATGATCAGGTATCCACTTGCGTCAGTGTTTTACGATATTTAGATGAGAGTTATTTTACGCAATGAAATTCGAATTTGGATATCTTAAGAATAAGCACCACGGGTCTTGATACTAATCAAATTTATGCATATTGCATTCTGTTATACCAAAACTTAATGATCATAATGATCACAAAAAGCTTTACTACTCTGTATATATATATATATATATATATATATATATATATATATATATATATATATATATTAAATATTATATTATCAAGACGAAAATCGTATCTTTTATTGCCTGGAATATAATTGTACATAAATATTACCTGTATATTAAGTGAGGCAACTAATAGCTTGAGTATGTACTATTTACATATCAATAAAAATTTGGATGTTAAAATGTTCACTTCAAATTAGTCAGTTAAGAATGGCTTGTTTAAAAATGATCACTATGAAGTCAGTAGATCTGTTTAAAATTATCACTGAAATTAGTATAGGTAAATATGTGCAGTATATTGCAGGGAAAAAATTTCTTTCCCACATTAATTTTAAATCGTTACTTACGCCATAGTAATGTAGCTTTTTTATAAGACTTCAAAAACTTTAGAACCAAATTGGTACATTTCTACGAAAGAATATGTGATTAGCTATGATGTAAAATATATATATATATACGATGCTGCGTTACACCGTGTTTCTCGTGTGTTCATTACTCATGAAATAACGTATATTTGTCTTCAAAAAGCAGATATTGAGTTAAAATTTGCCCCAAGATATTTACGAGAAAACGTTATTATATTTGGAATTCCTGTGCTCATTCTGAGGAAAGTGTTGGTATCAGGTATTCATAATGCTGAATATTTAATTAGTTTTATTTTATTTTTTTTAACGATACTATCAGTATACATTGAAACATGACTGTGCAGAAATATATACATTTTTTTCACCACATTCTTATAAAAAACGTAACATACTTACTACACGTACAACATACATATATCTGTTAAAACTTATAATTCATGATTTACTATCACATATTTTTTCCCCAAGCATGGTAGCTAAACTCGCAATGTTACTTCACAAGTGGAGACCGACAAAGTGTTGAAGCTGCACTGCAACGAGTTCGCTCAGCAAAACTGGTAAAATATAGAAATCTTCTGAAAGGTTAGCATTGTGGCACATCTTTCAACTTATTTTGCTTTATTGATCTGAACTCCATTTGAAACTTAAAAAAAAACTGATACATATTATGAGAACACGTCATGTACTGTACTTGACCAACATTACTGTAATTACACCATTGACTGTTTTATAAACATATTTGGACATGTTCTATCCTATTCTGATTCTACAGGTGAGGATGGAATCGAATGCAGACATTTTTCACATCTTACTAGAAAAACATGCCCCATAGGGCACTTATACCAATCTTCGTCATCTAGTCCCACTGTCTTAATCATGATGTTTTTCTCTTCGTTAATTGTTAAGGATGATTGTAGTGAGTCTTTCAGTCCCATTAGCTGTTTGTAGATTGTATTGCTGTTAACATCTGTAAATTTCCTGAGGTTCAACAGTCCCAAGTAAATTATTTCTGTTTGCAATGCAGTCTCGTCCTTGTTTAATTCATGGAATTTCTCAAGTTTACAGAGCTGAACCTGTGAACCAATTGATTCTTCAATATATGTATTATAACAATACAAACAAATCTGCGTGATAAATAAAAGCAGATTTGGTATAGGTATACTATTGTATCCAAATGATCCAAAAGCAGTAGACGATATTTTTTATTACCATATAATGTAATCTGATGAGCTCATTTTCGATATCCTTGACCATTTGATACGACATATTGTGATCAGTCGGAAGGCATGTGATCAGAATGATAATTTGATTAAGAACCACTGGCCAATTGTTGGTATCACGAACGATGTTTGGTATTTCATCGAGTTTTCGCAAAATCATTACGGTGACTATTAGTTTCATCCTGATATCCTTCAAACATGAGATACTTAGATGTTTTTGTCCATTCCCAATTGTTTTCAAGTTTTCGAACAATTTTTTGTGGGCATGAAAATCTGAAAGTTCAGTGAAAGTATACATAAGCAAATCATATAAACATTATTTCGATCTTAGAATACAGATAGAAATATTTATTGCAAACATACAGTTGTTGAAAGATCTTTCATCAGTTCAATTACTCAAGTATTTGGTCAAATGTAGTTCGAAATACCTTGAAATTGCTTTGTATATACTTGTGAGATTTCATTAATGTCATTGACAAGTCTCTGTTGATCATCTCGTAACTTTTTTAGTCTGAAGGAGACCTGACCCACTACAAATTCTATATTTTTACATTCCTTCTTAAGCTGGTTTGTGTATCGTACACAATGTGTAATACGACTTTTGCATACTGGACATGCTTTAATACCAATTTTAAAGCTGTGGTGCCATTCCCAGTCAAGATAGTCACTTTCGATACAGTGACCACAGTCTGGCAAATACACAAACCTGTAGAAATTCAATGAAACCATTAATCAGCTTGGAATAGTTTGATAACATAAAAAAAAAACTTCAAACTCTTGCAAGCCTTGTATGCACGATTATTCACTTCTATATAATGCAATATTTTTTTTGCTCGCTCGAAGTGGACTTACCGTGCATCAGATTTACTTTTATTAGAGACTAAAGTAGGTAGATCCTTTTCATCGCAAACACGGCAGAGCGGTGGGCATGGTTCACCGCAAAATCCGATGCAGGGATGCCCACATTTAGTAAGTTTTCGGCATGGTTCATTACATGCCTCTCGATCACATATTTCAAAGCACAGTTTCTCACATTGAAGATGTTCACAACGCCATGAACAGGGTTCCTAAGAAAAAAAAATAATGAATTACCAATATTCTAAATTATAAATGTTATATTTATTAATGTGAATTAATCTCGTGTCTTGTATCAAGTCGATTATATTCTTTATAATTTCTTTTGTTTTTATCAGCAATATGAAGTGAAATTGTTAATAATTCATACATAGCTTACCTGACATGGCGTACAAGGTACCCGGCACTTGAGTTTACATTCAGTATGTTGACATTTCAGAGAACATATTTTATTACATGGCCGACATTGATCCTTGCAAAGAGCCGTGCATCTGTAACAACGACATTCCTTGTAATTGGGAAAGGAAAACTATCGGAAACTGTGACTTTGGTACCACTAGATTTGTCATACGTAATATACCTATGTTAAATACATTAAAAAAATGTAAAATAGATCTGAATAGTCAAGAACTTGAATTCTAGACACTTTGAACATATCATACTTATGACCACAGATGAGAATCTTGTTGCAAGGTTGATGGCATGCAATATGGATTCGTCCTTGTTTACAGGAACCACAACTACCGTTACAAACGTGACCACAAGGTAACGCAGTGGCGCAAGGTTGTGGACAATGCTGCAAAAGTTTATCTGCATATTCTGGTAAACCTACGATATAACAAAAACTATCCATATTATTTTTGTAATTGTTTTATCATTGACATGATCAACGACGTTGGATTCGTTGAGAAAATTTCGTGAACTATGTCTACTCACCAGCTTCTATTTTGTAACATGGCACAGAATATATATGTTGACATAATCCCAGTTTTGGCAAGGGTCGTGGATATTCGCATCGTTTAGTACATGGTTCCTTGCATTGGGCTTTGCAGGGATGTCCACATTCAAGCTTCCGTGGGCATTGACCCGTACAAGCAGCAACTGTTGGATTCTCAGAACAAGGAATTTTTATTTCATGGCCACAGTCAGGTACAATCTTGACTGTCTGAAACGTCGACAAAATATTGTAGAAAAGAATATCAGATCAACATCGAATTCATATTTTGGTGAAAATAGTTAATACAGAAAAAAAACTGTGTCAACAGCAATCACATTGTTCGCAAAACTTTTTAATAATTAAGAATTACTTTTTGGAAATTGAAGGGCCAGCTTTTTTCATTGTTTTAGCGAAATATCTGAGTGTTATATACTAACCATTTCTTTACAATTTCCGCATGGCATGAAACACTTCTCTTTGCACGTATGACCACATGGTAGCTCGCGTTTGCATCGTCGACTACACATTTTTTTTTCCACATCATTTGAGCATTGCACTTTATATTTATGGCCACAGGAACGTTCCTTTATCACATCTACTATACAAACTCCACATGATTCATGGCATCGTTTATAGCATCGATGGTCAAGTGCACATTCAAGTGCTATTTTTTTACATTCTTCAAAACATACATACTGAAAATTCATAGCAAAGAACAATAGGGATAGAGTTATAGTGTATACAAAATTTGAGGCAATGGCGAATATTTTGAAAAGTTTGAACATACTTGTAGATGATCAGGATCTTCTTTGATGTGACATTTTCTTTTGCAAGTGTGACCACAAGATAACAATTTCGCACAAATATGAGTACACTGAAATGTCGCAAAAGGTAAATGACAAGGCTTTCTTACAGTGTGACCACAGCTTAAGGGAGTTAATTCCTATAAAGAAAGGTCTTATTAATTCGAATAAATAGTAATTGAATACTTGTTGTACAATTTCCAATTTATAAACATTCAAAAACGGTGCAAAACAAAAAATGACAAAAAAAAAACAGAGTATAATAATTATCAGGCGGGAATAAATTAAGTTGAAAAAAACTTCTGCAAAAAATATAAGCTATTTAATTAAAACTTCACCTTAAATTGACATTTATATTCTTCTAAATCTGTACAGCAAGGAAAAGTTGCGATATGACCGCACTTGATATTTGTCGTGATTGAAAATTTACAAGGTGGACAGGCTACATTGCACCCTGAATCACAACGATGGCCATTGGGGCAGCGTTTCAAACATGGTTCTTTGCAAACGTAATTCTCATGATCTCTGTCCGAAATATGACAAAGATTTATACAGGTATGACCGCAAGGCAATACAGTATCACATTGACGTGAGCATCCACCAGTAGGAGAGATTTTGAAATCGTTTGCTTTTCTTATCTGAAATAATATGCATAATCTGGTAGAAATTCAGATTCATGAAGGTGGACTAAACTTCAGAATTTTACGATCTTACCAAGATATTGACCAAACATTACAATGAGTTGTGAATTTATACCTCTGTTAATTGATCTGGATGATTTTGGCACTGCAAAACAAGCGAACTCCCGATAGCATCGTTGTTTTCAAGGGTTTTTTTTATCTTGGGCCAAATTTCATTGTTTACTATTAAGTTGTCCATATTTCCCATAATATAGAGTCCTTCGCGAGCACGTGATAGTGCTACACAAACTCTATTCTCAGTACGTAAAAATCCAATGTTACCATTATGATTATTCCGAACCAACGATAGTAGTATTATTTTGTTTTCCTCTCCCTGGTAGTTGTCGACTGTTGTTACGCGTACATTACACAACATTGGCATACTTCTTTTAGCCTGAAATTCGTACACAAGCTAAGCAATCAGCTTTCAAGCGCTAACCATGTTAATACCTATACGTTGTAATATACCACTGGACAAAGTATGAAAATATTAATGCGGGAGCAAAATAGTTGGAATCGAAGTACTTGAGATACATAACAGATTTTGCTGATTCTGTCTGAGAAACTCACAAAAATTGTTAACTGTTATACGTATAATTAATTTATAATGTATCCTTACCTCTTTGAATTTCAATAACTGACCACTGTATGTACACAGTATAGTGATTTCATCCGAAGTATATCCTTGTTGCAGCAAATATTGTGCAAAAGCCAATAAAAATTTGATTTCGAAAGGGTTGGACATTGACTCGCTTTCTGAAGTTCCCAATTCATGATTTTGATGATTCAAAAAGAATAAATTTTTCTCCAAACCTTTTACTGCAGGATAAGTGAACACGGATACATGATTCACTAGTGTTTCATATATCGCCGGGGATATCAGCTCAGCAATTTGTGGCCGCATACGATGCTGAACAACTAACTGTGCACTTTTATTTCTCATCTTCACTATTCTCTCAAAGAGAGAAATGTTCAGGTTATAATTCACCTCCAACTCATAAGTAGCCGGTTTTGGTCGTAATTGTTTATGGTCGCCTATAAGAATAACTTGTTGACAGTGTTCTGTCAGAGAACATATTACATGAGCTTCAAGAATTTCTGCTGCTTCCTCTACCAGTACTGAAATTAAAAAACAAACTCAGAGCCAGTATTTCACGCATCCATTATGGAACGTGAAAAGTAAATCAAAATAATTTGGTTGCATACATGTCTCAAGTGTAAGAAGATATCCAACTAAGCAAAAAACCATCTACCTATTGGAGCCTTCAGGGCACGCAAGGTTTCGTGCAACCTAGCTGCACCTGTAGTGGTCAATCCTATGACCAAAGCATTACGCATCACTTCTAAATCAGTCATTTGTTTGAAATCATCCAGTTTAGCTGATATTTCATCATACTCCGTTTCTAGCTGCACAACACGTTTTTGCACCACTTCATGGCAGCTTAACAACCAACTACTATAGATTTCCCATGTTTCGTATTTTAGGTAGTTCTGTGATGTAGACTGATTTTCACTTAGGGGATGTTGACTCAGAATTCCCTTGAATTGAGAGATTTCCAATAACAAAATATAAAAACTATCATTGGTTGCTACTTGGTTGATATACGAAATGGAAATTGATACTTTCACAAAATATTCAGTAAGAACTTCATGATGACTAGACAGAACTATATATTTTGATTATAGTAAGTTTGAGATTATGCTAAATGGCAATCGTCAGAGAAATTCAGAGTCAAAGGGCTAATATTTTTTTGTCACATTTTTTTGACAGTAAATTCCAAATATACCAGAATATTCTTAGATGGTTTCGCAGTTTTCTAAACCTATGGCAACTTCATCGATTTATAATTCGATTCTTTTATTCCCAAGTAATATAAAGAATAATGTATTCACAACTCATTCTTACCTGTGCAGTTGTCTGTAGTGTTTTGAATTGCTCAAGTACTTTATTGAAATCCTCTTTAAGATGTACCTCTTCGGTTTTATTGGTGCTACACTGAATTATTTTTGTTTCAAGTCTGTGAATAGCAGCATCCAGATCACTGATATCGAAACAAGTAATTTGCGATTTATCCGCAAGTACTACACTTGCTACATCAAAATCATCATCTATATCTATGTTCTCATCCTCGGAGTCATATTCAGATTTTGCTGAAGACTCACCCGAATTGTATTTGTAGGTATTTATTTCCTGAATTAAAGGTATAGAATTTGCACCAAATAGTTGAGTAATTAAATCGTCAGCATTTATGCCATGCAATCTATCATCATTGGCATATTGCCGAAGTATATGTGGCGAGACTATAACAGTATCACTTGTCAAAGCCCTTAGCACTGAGTAGAGCATACTGAGCTCATTCAATATTACGTTTAATAGATTGCGGTTGTGATACATATGCCGCCATAAAGAGTTTTTCTTTTTCTCTTTGTTAAAGTAATTATCACGTACATTTTTCAATTTGTATTTGGTCAAATTTGGGTTTTTGGATTGTTCGCCAATGCGAACTAATGATTCTGTATGCAACATAATACCTTCCAGAAACTGATCAAGGGCATGATTTGTCAAGCAAACAACAATCATGGGTGTGGGCTGCGATGAGTTGTACCAACTTGAAGAATTGGCTAACAATGTGCTAGCTATTTGCAATGCCATAAATGTCTTACCAGTACCTGGTGGCCCATGTAATACTGATAATTCTTGTAGAAGCGCACATTTAAAGGCTTCATACTGGGATTGATCAAACTGAAGGTATTTAGCACTTGGCCATCGTTTAGTATCCATCACAGGAATTCTGAATCCTTTACACACATAGACTGTGCTTTGATCGAGATATTTCGGTGGAGAAGGAGATGATTCCGCATCTACGATATAGCGCTTCATTGGGAAATTCTCTTCAGTCATAAAGCGTAAGCTGCGAAGAGTATGGTAGTAGGGCAAAAAATATACTTTTGACTCTACCATAACAAATGAGCAGTTGTACATGTTTCGCATCATTTCTGATCCTGTACAAAGCTCAATGACTAGTTCGCCTCTTCCTAAGAGTTTTGGATCTCGCTCGGTGACAGTTGCGAAGAAAATGCTCTTGAAGTTATCATTAGTAAAACATAGGAGTGATCCGTACATGAACAACTTCGAACAATTCCAGTTTATTTTTGGCATAACTCCAAAAGAAATAGTTATGCCAACTTGATTTCGTACTATAGTTGAACCTATCAACTTTACATTTTGGAAAACCCTAATGTCTGACTTTGGCTTTAGGATTTTTCTATTTGCTGCTAACGCTTCTTTATACTCTCGAATACCCTCTCTCAATGGACATAAAAAGTCTTCGCGGACCAGTCGAAACTGGACATCCAGGTAATGGTCCACTGAATCATAGGCACCATGAGTTTTGCAAGGTCTGATGTATGGATGATGATCATTGAGATCTTCTACCGTTGGTACGATATTCAAAGTTCTGAAGTCCATGAATGTTTCACTACCCTTTTCTCTTTTCTTTTTCAGTTGCTGATGTAATTTCTGAATACCATATTCTATCTCTTTATCAATTTTATGATCAGCTTTGGTTTTTATAGACTCTATAACATATCGCATAGTTAGCTCCATGACTGGTATTAATGTACCATGAGAGTCTACAGGAACAAAATTGATGACTGCTTTATAAAAAGCATACAAGGTATTCCAGAATCCGTCAATGTTTTCCCAGTAAAATCTATTATCTTTTGTCTTGCTTTGAGTTTCAGAAGGCAGGGATACCAAATAGTGTTCTAAGTTGGCGAGGAATTTCGACTGGCATACATCGCTGAGGATATTTATCACAATTCTTGTGAAATTTGCTTGTCCAAGCTTTGCCAAAATACGAAGTGTAACAACAATGAAATCTTTGTTCAAATCGCTGTTCAGTAAGAGCTTGAAATCAGGGTTGTGTGACAGTTCTGCTGCTACTTCATTCTCATCCATTTCACTTAGTCTTTTTAATTGAAGAAAATGAAGGTACTTTGAACATTTTTCTTGATGAGAATACTGTGCGCTTCCACTAGAATTCCTGCTGTAATAAACATTACTTTGATCACTCCCAAAATAGAAGTAATATTATGTGACACTAGATATGGCATGAGAAAATAATGGCAATTGGTTTAAAGACTCATTCGCAATACATTTGTCATATTTTTGGAAAAGTAACATTTATAATTTGGCATATTTCATTATACTGATCTTACCTTTGTCTATGGAATTTTGGTCCTGAGAATTGTGATACAGAAGGTGAAGATGATCGTGAATCACTTTGTTGTGAGTTCTCATCAGGTTCAGCAACTTTTAGTTGCAAGTCAAACCAGTCATAATATTTAGATGGTTCACAAGATTCTTGCACATTTCGGCTCGCTTGGGCGGAGTGCTGTCCTCGCTGATTACTTTGTATATGTTGACCACGTTGTCCATGCTGACTTTGTCGACCACGTCGATATTTACCACGTTCCCCACGTTGACCATGTTCCTCATGCTGACTTTGTTGACCATGTTCCCTATGCTGACCTTGTTGACTATGTTCCCTATGCTGACCTTGTTGACTACGTGACCTATGCTGACCACGTTGCCCATGACCCCTAAATGGCCTTCTCGGCCCTGTAGACTGACCTCTTTGTGGGTGCCTATTCTGCATGTTGATATCGGGTATTAAAGATCTTGAAATTGTAGCGTTACTGCTCGGTCTACATGAAATAAATACAGAATACTAAAAATGTACTAAACCTGTAAATAAGCAGCGTGAAAGGTATAATGAGTACATTTCGAATACCAGGAACTTACAATTGGAAAATGTCAAGATCAATGTCATTAATTTTGCTATTGTCAGATAAGGTGTGCATATCAATGTATGTCTGCATAAATAAAATTTGGTTATGCCAGTCATAGCGTGAGATAAATTTGTCATTAGGAAAATACACAGGTTGAAAGAAATGACACTTGTAACATTCCAAAACTATTGTGTATAACCAGTACTTAAAATTCAACAACGTTACTATTTGGTAAAACTGCTCACGACAGAATTTTGACCGTATTGCGATGGTGCGTGAGCCGTTTCAACTGTCACAAAAATTATCACTTTCGATGATTTCTTATCCGAGGAAATTGGGGAGTTCCCATTTCTACCACCAAGCAGCCAATTACAGCAACTCACAATTATGTCATGTTGGCGTTCATGTTTAGTTGGGAGCACGTTGGGAGAGGAGTTGGAGAGGTTATGTGGTTTAAACACACCAGCTAATTACCTAATCCAATTCCAATGCAATTTACTTTCAAGGAAAAATAGAAACTAGATATACTTTCATAGCCTACGAAAATTCATTGTAGTATTTCATTTTATTCAACATTTCCATACATGAATTATCTTTTATATCATCTAATAAATATGAGAAAGGCGGTTATTTTGTTATTCCTTCAAGAACATAGGCGGTTAACATGAATCGTCTCGTATCGCGGCTGACCGTTGGACGAAATTTCTTTCAAAAGTGCACACACTCTACTCGATAGTAGAAGATAAACTTTAGTGTCATTTTTGGCAGGTGTCTATATACATTGCATACGGCAGGATAGAAAATTAATCTTATTATAATTCAGGTTCTCTCATTGGATATCAATCGATTATGTGAGTAGTGAAACTCAATAGCTTCTTAGCTACTTATCTGAGGGCGATACCTGCTTCTTATAATATTTATTATATATGAGTGTTACTCACACTCATTTGCTTACGGTTAATACGGTATTTTTAATTATTTTAGGATCGTTACCCTTTAGGAACCTGTACTTAAATACGCAGAAGACAAGAATTTGTATTGTAACTCTGAATATATATGAAATCAAAGAAAAAATATATAGAACAACTTCTTCGTTTCTTTTTCGAATCAACACATTATCGTTCATATTTTTCAAACTGAATACTAGTAAGGCTCCAAAAAACATGCATCATTGAAATCAATTGTTCATTGGCATAACTACAATACTTCGAAAGTTGTCAAATCAAAAGATACATTAGTATTCAACAGATGTATAATATGTATTTGAATATTAAGGGTTAAAATATGAAATCAGTGGCAGGCAGACAAGGCCCTAAGGATAAGCGGGACGCGTAGCCCCATCAATTTCTGTAGCTACTCTGTTATCAGCTCTCAAACGATGCGAAGTGCCGCCAATTCTGGCATCACACTCCATGCATTTGCTTTCCTCCATTGCGCCACCACAATTATCTATCACGTAAGGGTGGCCATTTGGACACTTATACCAATGGCCTTGTTTAAAGCCCATTGCTTTGACAATCATCTTTCGTTCTTGGACAATGTTATTGTCAAACTGCTGTATTGCAATCTGTATTCCCTGTTTAACTTCCAATTCTCTGCTTTTGGTGAATTTTTGAATGCCTAACAATTTTAATAATACTGCATCGTATTCTTTTTGATGAGCAATTCCAGACTTATCATCTATTTCGCACATTTTCGCCTGTAACGTAAAGTTGTGGTACAATTAAAATCTGAATATTACGGTTTTCTACTCTTTTTGAAATCAATGGTATCGTATTTCAACTATAATCCGATTTGAAAGTTTGAAAACCCTTAGAATTGTAGAAGTTACATATTGCGTAAAAGTGCAAATTCATATTCAAATGGTCATAATTTTTTTAAATATGCATTTCTCACAAGAGAAAAAATTAATGCTAATTGAAATTATACATCATCCGTCAGATTCGAAGGAAAAATGCAGATTTTCTTTTTTTATTACACAATAGTGCGCTTATGACTTGAACAACATTCTAAGTTCTGGAAACTACCGGAGGTATTTGATGTTAAAAATTTATAAATACGATCAAGGAGCATACCATGTATCTTAGCCGTTGAATTTCTAGTGCAATATCTTCTAATTCTTGATTGGATATTTGGCCTCGTGTTGGAAGAAACTGCACTAGCATAAGAAATTGATTTTTCACATGTCGATAAGATTTAACAGAACGGTCTTTTATTGACTTCAGTATGTCAAGCATCTCTTGTAGAAGTTTCAACACGGTTTCCATAGCGTCAAGTTCTTGTAAACTCAAAGTTTGCCACTTTCTATTTTTTATGAGGATTCCGTTTTCTCGTAATTTTTGTAATAAATTCTTTACCTCCGGAAATTTGAAATCTTGAGGAAATGCATGAAATGAGATTTTCAAAGAATTTATAAAGTAAGTAATTGTAAAAATACGAATTCTTAGTAGCAGAATATACATTTGCTTAAGAATAGGTAAAGATGTATCTATATACTGTATCAAATAGGCTGTTGTAAGCCAATGATGAAATACTTAGCAGTATTGAAATATGTAGTTCATTTAATACAAGTACCTGCAACATCCAAGTCGGAATTCATATCTTGTATTGTCTCAACAATATTTGTCTGCCTAATTTTTTGTGTGTTCGGTTTACCGAATACTTTTATCTTTACTTGTAGTACATCAGCCATATCTTTTTTGATTTGGTTCATAACTCTCATACACTTTCTTATAGGAGTTTTACAGAGGGGACAAGTTTTCATTTGAATCATCTCACTGCATTTTGATGCCCATATTGTGAGTGCATCACTTTCTATACAATGTCCACAATCTTCCAGAAATATAAACCTATCAAGATTGCAAAGATTGTGCAAAGTATATTAGGAAGTTGTTGTATGGTAAGGTTGGTACTTGCAATTTGTTATTGTATTCATTAAAAAATAAAGGTTTAAAAAATTAAGGTATTTTTAATTGTGTAAATTTACCTTGCATCTGGATCATCTTCATTGCCAAATAAAATTGTTGTGAGTTCCTCTTTATCGCAAATTCGGCATAATGGTGGGCAAGGATCGCCACAAAAGCCAACACAAGGATGTTCGCACTTTAACATCTTCGTGCAAGGTTCAATACATGGTTCTATATCGCATAGTTCATAGCAGCGTTTATTGCATTTTTGGTGTACGCATTTCCGTATGCAAGGTTCCTGAAAAAAATAATCCCCACATAATATTAACGTAACAAAAGGATATCTTTTCAAGATTTACTAGTATGTGAAAGGAATGTTCACATTTCAATTAGCCTGTGAAATTTGAAATCAAATTTATTTAAGGGGTAGATGTTGACACAAAATTCGAAATTCAAGAAAATTCGTTAATATCAGAATATTAGAAGCAAAAAAACAACAATATTCTGAGTAGTAGTAGTATTCCATCAATATTGTATTAAATGCTTTTACAGCGTCATAATTTGTACTTTATACCGCACTTTTTCTTTATAAAATATTTCGAGTATGATGCCACTATACTGGTTGCTGAATTTATGGATTCGATTAGTAAAATTACTCTTAATAATAATAACAACAACAACAACAACAACAACAGCAATAATAATAATAATCACTACCAGTCCCGCCATATCCTTTCTGGTATGGCCCCATAAGCGGATAGCTTGTGTGGTGTGAGGGAAGGATCGGTTAGTGATCATCATTATGCGTCTGCAGTCATCATAAAATGTTCAATAGAAACAGCCACATTCGCACAAGGGCCAAGGAAAACTACAGAGATTGCCCAGGTGTAGCTGGACCGAGTTCAAACTTCAGTTTGTCGATTCAGTGCCTGAATGAAGTGACCCGTATTACAATTTTGGCGAGTTGCCACTCTGGTCCTCATCGACACTGTAAATTCGAACTCAAGTCTTCTTGTTCCGCAGTCTCGCATACTACGCACAACACTACTACGGTCGGTAATGAATTATTTATTTTTAAAATTTGTATGATCAATATGTGATTAATTTTGGATATACTAACTTTACATTCCGTACAAGGTATTCCACATTTCTTGTTACATCTGTTGTGAAAACATTTGACTTCGCAAGGCTTCTTACAGGGTTGACATTCCTGCCTGCAGGGCACATCACACCTGAAAAATTCATAACAATATTGTGTGAGCATGATGACATTTTTCCTAAAAATATTTGTAATAATTGGTTTTATATTTTGTTTAGATCATTGAGTAATGTTGAGCAGATGAGTTCATTTACAGAAACTTGAAACAATTGATTGATAATTTCACATTTTGGCATCATTTACTACGTGTTTATTGTTAATATTAAAATATCAATTACTTATGTCCACAAACAAGGATGTTACCACAAGGCTGCCTACAAGAGATGTGCATACGTCCTTGGTTGCAGTTTCCGCATGTCCCGCTACATAAATGTCCACAAATTAGTTGTGTTCTGCATGGTTCCTTACAGTACATCAGTATCTCTTTAGAGCTCGATTCTAGACGGAAAAAATAATTAACACTCAAAGTATGAATTTCCTTCCAAACTTAAACTACTCCGATTTTTTTCCCTTTTTAAACCTTGTTATACTGTATGAAAGTACCTTCCATGATTATAGAAAATAATGTTTTGGCTTCTGGTTCCAGAGTTAACAACAGCTGAAATGTGGTAATAAAATTCTGCAATCAACCGAAATTTGGTCTGCAATAATTCCTGAATAGAGGCATAAAAATTGGTAAAATCAGAGAAAGTGCCCTTGCATAGTGTAACAAAATCACAAGAGGGAAAAGAAGTTCAAATCGTTGAAGTCTGAATACATGAATATACTAAATTTGAAACCATTCTATAAATTTTCACCTGTTGCTGTTTATAGAATACTCACCAATGCTTCGTAAGTGACAAGGCACTGAGAAAATATGCCCGCATAGCCCAGGTTCACTTCGACGAGTCATTACTTTGCATTTGTCAGTGCATGGTTCTTTGCATTTTGCTGCACAGGGATGACCACACATTAATATTCTTTGGCATTTAGCACCACATTTAGAACGTGTTGGTTCTTCACTGCATTTGACTTCCACAGTATGCCCACAAGGACTGAGTTTATTGACCTGAAAAATATTCGTAACTTTTTTTTCAACTAATTTAATTACTACTCACTTGTTTCATTTTGAGGTAGATTTTATGAAAGAATAGGTAATATATTTATTGGTCAATTGAGAAACATGTTTTTCATTTTTCATAAAAGAATAAATTGATAAGAATTCGTAACAAATTTGGTTTGACAACTTAACTTATACTTTATATTACGAAAAAACTAGAGTCCATTGAAATGATGGTATATTTAAAATTATACTCACTTTTACTTCACAGCCACCGCAAACTTCATAGCATTGGCGATCACATTTGTGAGTACAACTCATAACACGCTTGCAAGGTCTTTTGCATAACAAATCTTCTACATTTACAGCGCATTGAATCTTTTTATAATAATGGCCACAGGAGCGCGTTTTCTGTACATATATGGTACACTCTCCACATGTCTCATGGCATCGTTTCTTGCATGGGTGGTTGGAAGTGCAACCAATATTATTTTTTGCACAATCTTTATAGCAGAGGTACTATAAAAGAAATACACATCAAATATTAAATTTCTAAATTAGTGTTACCATTGTTCTAATATTTCATCGACAAGTCAAACTTTACCTCAATATGATCAGGATCTGCATCAGCATGGCAAGTAAGTCTGCAACTATGACCACATGCCAAACGAATCTCACAAGGATGCGGGCACTTGCACTTTTCAATAGGTTGATAGCAAGGTTTTTTAATTTCATGATTACAATGCGGTAAGATGGCGTTTACCTATGTAAAAGAATCAAGTGATATATTTTTACAGGAGTTAAACAATCTTATTCATAACAAATCTTTCACTTATAATTAATGTAAAAGAAATTAGAAAAGAAATTTATTTGGTGACACATGAGAGCGCTAGATTCTTGTGAGAAAAATTTTTGCTCCTATTGCAAAGCACAGCGCTGCATACCTACCGTAATATAACATTCAAATGTTTCTACATCACATCCACAAGGCATTTGCACAGTGTGCCCACATTTGAGTTGACGATCTACCATCACTCGACATGGTTGACAGCCTTCAAAACACTTGAGCGGACAAGGATGATCATTCGGACAACTTTTAATGCAGGCTTGCTTACATTGAAATTCATTGTGCTCCCTATCCAATGTGTGACAAATACTTGTACAAGAATGTCCGCACGGTAAATCACTGTCACATTTCTTCAAGCAACCACCTTCCGGACATTGTTGGAAATCACTCACACTCTGTATCTGTGAATAAATTCTGGTTGAATGAAATGGCTTCCATAAGTGAGACGTCAGTATCCTGAAGAATAATAATTATCGCAATGAATTATTACCTTTAGCAACTGGTCAGAATGTATTTGACATCTTAATTCAAGGGTATCACCTATGGCATTCTCATTTTCTAAAACAGTATTAATTTTTGGCCAGATCTCATTTTTTGTAAGAAGGTCATTCATGTTTCCCATTATGTAGAGACCTTCACGTGCACGAGATAATGCCACACAGACTCTGTTTTCCTCTTTAAGGAATCCAATGTTCCCTTCACCATTGTTGCGTACGAGTGAGAGAAGAATGATCTTATTCTCTTCACCTTGGTAATTGTCAACTGTTGTTACACGTACCTGTTTGAGAATTGTATAACGAGCAGTTTCCTGTAAAGTATAAAGCAATGTAATTTGTATTTGTAATTGTAATTGTAGGTCAACATTATTTCAAATTTTAAGAAACACGTGCCGATATGGGAATTGCAGTTAGTATATATGAAATTGTTACATAATCGAAACTAAATTCTAAAAATCCATCAAAGTAAATACTAAAACCACTTACAATGACTACGGAGCAAAAACTGTAATTACCTTCATAAGAGCAAATAATTGTCCAGTATAAGTACACAATATGGTGATTGCTGTGCCACTGTAACCTTGCAGTATTAGGTGTCTAGCAAATGCCACTAGAAATTGCGCTTCGTATGGGTTAGTCCAACTTTCTTCGCTATTATGGCTATTTTCATGGTTGTTGTGATTAAGGAAAAATATATTTTTTACCAATCCTCTTACCGCAGGGTAATCAAGTACTGATTGATGATTATAAAGTGTCGGATAAATTGGCGGGCAGATTAATTTGGCAATCTGTGGTCTCATTCGGTGCTGATACGCTAATTGTGTGCAATCACCTCTGATATTAACCATTCTTTCAAAGAGCGATATGTTCAAATTGTATTTTGTGCCCAGTTTGTAAACAGACGCCTTCGGTCGAAGTTGTTTGTGATCCCCAATCAGGATCACATGTTGGCAAGCCTTCGTCAAAGAACACACAACGTGTGGTTCAAGAATTTCTGCCGCCTCTTCCACTAGTACTAAGAGGGTAAAAGAGATTGGCAAAGGATGAATAAGTACTAGATTCCAATTAAAAATAGTAATCGTGTAGTGACAAAACTAAACATATTTATAAATCATCAAAAATAAAAAGGCACTACAAATTGATTTTACCTATCTCGCGTTACTGAGAATTTTCTAAATTCTACAAGAATGTTCAAAAATATCTTCACTTCCCAATACAAAACATTTCAAATTATGAGCCACTCGATCGATGATAGATCTTTATTTTACTGTGTACACAACTCTAACTTCTAGGAGTCCCTACTTTTCTTAATATCACCTATTGTTTTACTTTAATTCGTTTAGTTACTTAATGGATACATCTGTATCTTATACTGATCTTTTACTCTCCCAGGTCTCACTATAAGGTGAAGTTATAAATACTGTGGTATGATCAGTCAAACGTGATCGAAATGTACCTATGGGAGCATGAAGAGCACGTAAAGATGCGTGTTGTTTGGCAGCACCAGTTGTGGTAAGCCCAATTATTTTATGTTCTCGTAGTACAGCCAAATCAACCAGTTGTTTAGCTTCATCCAATTTTGAGCGCAGTTGACGAGATGTACGTTCCATCTCAGTTATTTTCTGCATTACATTTTCATAGCTTATCTTTACCCACTTCCAGTACATTCTCCAGCGAGGATTGCTGGCTGGGAATCTTTGGTTAGTGTTTATTATTGGATGTGAATTCAATTTTTGCTGCAAAATTAAGTACAATTAATAATAATAATTCAATTTGCTACTTCGACAATTATGGATGAATTTTCGTAATAAAATGTGGTGAGTATTCTTGCCAAGTTTAAATTGCATACCTGTTAGATCTCATTCTGTCCTATAGGAAATGTTTCCTATTACGTCAATTACCATTACTAATTTCATGAGTACGAATTAAAGTTAAAAGTCTTGACTAAAACTTTGTAATTTATATTCTACTGTATATAAATTTTGCATTTATACATACTTCAGAGCATAGCAAAGCTTACCTGTAGATTCGTTCGTTGTACGAACAATGCATTTAAATCCTCTTCCCATTCAATGGTTGGATCAAATGGCAGAGCATGCACCTCTGGGCCTAAACTTCTGTATTCAAGTATCTGTTGATTCAGCCTGTGTATCAGCATATCTATACTTCTCAAGGGAAAAATAAGTTTATCAGAATCATCAACTTGAAAATTCAAGTTAAGTTCTAATTCGTCATCCATATGTACGTTTTCATCATATGGAAGTTTTTCTTCGGGAAAATTTTCAGCAGTAGCACCTTCCAGATCTTGAATTGGTGGTGAACTTTGTGGAACCATAGTTAGATTGGTACTCACGATTAAGTTTACCAGTTCTTCATTGGATTTGATTCGCTGTAATTCTACATCATGGCAATATTCTTGCAGACAGCTCAAAGGTACAATAGCCTCCGCGGTGGTCAAATGCTTAAGAGATGCGCGCATTCTTTGAATAGAACTCAGAACACTCTCCAATTCACGTTTCACGTCATACATTACTGACAACGCATGATTCCTATAACCACATTGGACTGCCTTGCGTCTTTCCATTAGCGTGAAGTGTTGCAAAGCTTCACTTTTCGATCTGCTGCCAACACGCACTATGGAATTAGTGTGCTGGAGAATACCTTCCAGAAATTGATCCAAGGCATGATTGGTCAAACAAACAACAACAATTGGTCCATGAGGCTTCCAATATTTTATGTTATCCAACAAAGTGCCCACTATTTTCAATGCAATAAATGTTTTTCCTGTTCCTGGTGGTCCTTGGATTACTGCAAACTCTTGTGTAAGAGCACACCTAAATGCTTTGTACTGTGTTTCATCTAATTTCATTTCCTTGGCACTCGGCCAAAGATGATCTCCGTCAATAGGAAGACTGAAATCTTCGTATTGCAACATTTGACCTGGTGTAAGGTAACGAGGCAGAGAAGTGGAAGTATCAGCATTTACGAGATACTTTGTCATTGGGAAGTTGGATTCCCTCATAAGTCGCATAGCATTTAGGACTGCTAAATATGGTTCAAAGTATATCTTTGATTCCAACATAACAAACTTAGTGCTGTATAAATCTCGAGTGATTTTTGTACCCTGACAAGGTTCTATCAAAACAAATCCTTTTTCTAGTTCTTTTTCATCGCGATTAGCAACAGTCACAAAGAGAATAGTGTTGAAGTTATCTTTACTCAGAAGTAATAATCCACCAAACATGAATCTTTTTGATGTATGCCACTTTACTTTTAGTACACCAAATGAGATCAAAATTCCACTATTATTTTTCGCAACATCTGGGGCTATGAGTGTTACATTTTTATAAATCCGAAGATCGTGATTTCGGTATTTCGCAGGACCATGCAAATACTCTTGTATGCCACTGCGCAGAGGGGATACAAAGTCTTCACGTAACAAACGAAACTGAACATCCAAGTAATGTTCAACTGAATCATATGCGTCTTTTATTTTGCATGCCCTGACAAAAGGGTTTTGATTGTACAAGTCTTCCACTGTTGGTATAACGCTCAATGATCTGAAATCTTCAGGTGGATTCTCTTCCACAACTTCTTGAGAAGTTGTCTCACGTTTTTTGTTTTTGTCTTCAATTTTCTTAATTTCTTTTTCCAACTCTTGCAGCATATTCGATGCATCATTTTTCAACTGTTCACGAATTTTGTATCCATCCCTAAGCTCAATAGCTGTGGTAATTGGGATTATTTTTTGTAAAATGGGGGTTAATTCGTCCCTAGCTTTACTCGGCAATAGTTCCATGATTTTTTTAAACAGCACAATCAGGTTAAGCCAAAAATTATCCTTGTCTTCATGGTATAGTCTATTTTTCATTTTGTCAATAGCACTTTCAAACGCCAATTTTGTCAAGTAACTTTCCAATTCTTTGAGGAATTTAGGTGAGCAAGCGTGGCTTAGTACACTAGTTACAATTTCAGCAAAATTAGCTTGCGAAACATTGGTCAAAACTCGCAATGTGACCACCATGAGATCTGGGGTGGTAATGTTGTTTAATAATTCTTCGAAGTCAGCTTTCTTGTTGGTTAATGTTGTAACAACATCATCACTATTGCTTATACTCAAATCATTCAACCGTCTGAAATTGAAGAATCGTGTACTATACTGATCTCTGTTAGTCGGTTGCCTATTGGCACCACTACTTCTGCTACGATGCTGACCTCTGTTCTTGCTGTGAAATTAATGAATATCATATTATTTCAAGAAATGTTATAAGACTTCGCAAAGTACAATTGCTTATTAAGTTTCGTTCTATCAATAAGTATAAACGATTGTTCAAATACTCCTTCAATTAAAATTGATTACATATTAGATAAAAAAATTTTAAAAATGCAACTAAGTAGTAGATTTTTTTCAGTAAATTTTGAAACAGAATAATTGTACAGCACTGAAATATCCGTGTGTAATATATTTACAATTGATCAATAAATGGACTGATGGTGATAATTATCGTTATGAAGCTTTAAATTACAGTTGGTTTTATTAGAGGAATTAGAGCTTTATTTCTCTCAGAAATTTTCAAGATATTGTGTTTACATCTTATATCTAACATATGTAAAAGTTCGATCACTGGCATAAACTTATATTTAGACTTTCCGGCAGTCTAAAGGTTAAATTGAAGATTATGAACAGGAATTGAATTTTACCAAATGTCATATTTTGTATAGCATATAGAGACAGTATTTGTAAGTTTCCAAAAAAAGTTCTTATTGTACAAGGAATAATTGGAACAACTGGGTGATCTACCAAATACGATTTGTAAATGTTTAGTGCAAAATAATTGCAAATTTGATCACAATAGTAAAATTCAGAAGCAGGAAATTGTTGGATATTGTATCAGGTTCAGAGAACTCACTTTGCATTGGCATTATGATCTTGGGAATGATCATTACGCCGATATGGTGTTCTGTTATTGCTGTTATTCACATTATTATTTCTTCCACGATATCTGCAATGTGGACGTTGCCCTGTAAATAAAACAAAAAGCATGAGTTTTGATCTGTTGTTTTTCTTATAGCTTATAATCTACTTCCAAAGTTATGGACTCGGTAAAATTTGATGAATTATGGTATACCGACATGTTTTTCTTCAAGCTAAAATTAAGAAATTAATCAGTCAACTGACAGACCACGAATATTACATACGACTTTACTATTTATAAGAACATATCAAAATAACAGATAGAGTTTTGTGAAATAATACTAAATATATCGTTACGATTGTATACAAATCTTCCAATGACTGCACTTTTAGGAAAATAGGTATAACGTTTATGCAACTTAACACTTTTCTTTGAGGAAGTTTGATGTATGTATGTACGTTTAAATGGAATGTTGATCACGAACAAACGACGTTTATGCACATACATACCAGCGTCTGGTGGGTTTGACCTATCCATGGTATTTTGCCACGTCAGTGCCCCGAAACCATGAATATTGCGCTTCACTTGGCTCTACGATTTAATAACTTCACTGGATCCTTATTAACGTAAGAACTAGAAAGTGGCAACTCTCGTGTAAAGGCCTAGCATAAAGCATGAGCGTCTGGACGGTCTGGATCAAATCCTTCTTGGTCGAAAAAATCTGAATATATGCACTTCACAGCTAGAGTCACCGTACGAGTTTATCGCGTCGGGGAACTCCCGCGTTTCGTACTCCTTGTGCCGGGAAACTTCTCCGCAGTTCTCCGCTCTGCTGCTTCCCGACCACGGTCTTCCCGACTGTCGCCGACTACACTGGGGCAATGTTGACTTACATACATTAAACTTCTCTCGCACACTGTTTCGGCCCCCAGTGAATCACACTATACTTATATCCTCAGTCAACGACGGCATGGGTAGCTGAGCGGAAAGGCAGAGCATGTCCTACCCTCTACATTTCCACAAACTCTATGGAAGTTCGTTTTTTGCCACAGCTGACGACGGTTGGACGACGGCTTCCACCGACGTTGTGACCGGCGTGTGTGTGGCTCGTGCTTCAAAAACGTCATTTCATCTTTTCACACGCACGACGTAAAGATAAATGTAGATTTATGTAACCAGTTATCGCAAAATGCCAGGATTAACGAAATTTCAAAAATATGCCATCTCCGGACTCGGCGTTGTCGGCGGAGCTGCACTGCTTTATTACAATGTTTACGGCGGCGGTGAATCTATGCATGTGCTTAACTCCTGGACCACGAATTTCACTCCATCTGTACAATGGGAGCACAATTGGGATAGGTTAGGATCGATTGGACTACAAAATTATTTGGCCACTGTTTTTGGTGGAACGCGCGAATCACGCAAATTTTTTCCTATCTGAATCTCTTATTTGCACACTCACGTGCTTAATTCATTCGACATAACCAACACGCAGCATAGTAGTTCGTGTTTCTAACATGTAAAGACGTTCTGTAATTCGCGTTCTTGTCCTCGGGATGGAAAATGAAATTTGTATAATACGGAGCCTAACTTTGCCATCACAAAATCACAGTATTACTCTGAATCTTTCATTCTATTTTGATGTTGCACTTTTCAGACGTGAGCCAAAGTCCTTGGTCAAACCTGTCAAGATCAACTCTGAATCTGATGAGAATAGGTACAATGAAGATCTGGCTTCGCAAAAAGTGACCGCTACACGTAATTTGTTCCTTATACGACATGGACAGTACAATACAAATGGGAAGACCGACTGTGAGAGAATTCTTACCAATCTCGGTGAGTAGCTTTGAGACGACAGGATTTTATGGTTCCCAATGCTATTGGCAGTAGATTTGGATATCATATTCTGCACAAACTGCTTCTGCAGATTTTTAATAAGCATTTCAGATTTTATTACGATGTTCATATTTCAGGCAGAATACAGGCAGAATCTACTGGCTCACGCCTCGTTGAATTGAACTACCCTTACACGCTGATCGTCAGATCGACGATGAGTCGGGCGCAAGAGACGTCTAAAATTATAGAAAAGAATTTTCCTGAAGTTCCTACAAAAGACGACAGTCTTCTGGAAGAAGGAGCGCCTATTCCTCCCGAACCACCAGTTGGTCATTGGAAACCTGAAAATTATGTAAGCATTACAAGTATTGTTGTGAATTTCGTTTTTCTTCAGAATCGTTTTATGCTCGTTTTAATTTGCAAATCAGTTATAAATTCCTACAGTAAGAGAATAGTGACTTCAAGCGTAGAGTATATATGAAAGATGTTGTTCCGTTATTCGTCTGTTTGTGTAAAGCATGTTTCATAAGCAGCTTGTTGCAGCAGTTCTTTCAAGATGGAGCTAGAATAGAAGCCGCATTCAGGAGATACTTTCACAGGGCAGATCCTAAGCAGACGCAAGATTCCTATACCGTACTCGTTTGTCACGCAAACGTGATAAGATACTTCGTCTGCAGGTAAAGATTGATAACTTTCGCTCAGGTCATTTCTTGAATAAATGATGAATAAATTACTGTTTTTACCCTCGCAATGTGCCATAATACGATAACATGAATACCTCTTAAAATTTTTAAAAAGTCTCTAATTTTCTTTACAGAGCTCTGCAATTTCCGCCAGAAGCTTGGCTACGTTTGTCATTGAATCACGCAAGTATTACTTGGATTAGAATATCTCCTTCTGGTAGAGTTACTCTGCGTTGTTTAGGCGACACTGGGCATATGTTACCTCAAAACGTTACTGCCAACTAAACTAATTGTCTACTAAGTAACAAGTGAAACATCTTCTATTTTTTAATCCATCAAAATACTTTTAATTTAAATTTGAATACATTTGTAAATTAGTATTACAGTAGATAGTAATAATTAATTAATGCAATATAATATGCATACACGTATTACATTTATGGGTATTTTAGATTGAAATTTACGGAGGTATGAAGGTGACTCATTTCTTTCGTTTTCTTAGGTCTCATGTTTGAAACGATAACGTTGGGTTTTATCTGTTGCAGTTTTTTCTTACAAAATTTTGCTGAATCGATACATGTATAACGTTCACCTGAAACTGAACGGCATCTTTGACATCATTTTTTACCGACATAATACAAATAGTTATCATTGTTTCAATCATTCAAAGTACATGATCACTTGTAAATTTTCCCCTCAAAATATTTCGATTGTGTTGATTGTATACATTTGTAAATTTAATGGAAATAATTATTTGTCAGGTTATTGTAATTTTGAAATTTTGAAAGTTGGCATCAATCAAAGAATTCAGCAGCCAATTATAAACTTCTAAGGTTAAAAAACATTTCTAATGATTTCCTGTGATTCCTGTACTCATGTCACATCTTTTTTCGCTCAGCAGGTACCTTGATCTAAGTAAGTCATTATATTGTTGGCTGTGAAAATGATAGATTGTGGGAAAGTTAATGAAATCGAACTCTCGCCTGAAGTATCCGAGTAACTGAGGAACGTGCGTGATTAGACCAGAGATAGTATGATCGTCATGACTTCCCAAGCTGTCCGTTATCCTGAAAAATTAGACCTTCTCTCACATCTGGTAGAAAAGTCGATGATTTTCACTGCCAGTGGGCAAAGGGTACGGGTGGAAGGAGTGAAAGATAAATTGCGTGAGTAACGTTTTGTGATCGATTTATTAGATTTTCAAAATATTTGGAACAGCATGTAGTTTATTGTTATAATTATTTATTAGCATAGTAGGTAATAAGATATTTAAGGTACGAGACTTAATAAAAGTATTTAGCAATATAGACGAATATAATCTGAAAAATGTTCAATAGTAGGTACCATGATTCATTTAGGTTTCTTTTTCTTCATCCGTACGCGATATAATTATTATAATGTCAACAACGTTATAGAAATGTATAATGTGTATCTTTGAACAAGCATGAAAAACGACACTCCACATTATAGTAGACATTATGATATAGAAATGGGGATATCGATTATTTTTTTACTTTTTTTTTTTGTAAATCATCGTCGTCAAATGTTTCATATTCACAAGATTGATCCACAGTGGAAATATGATACTCCTGCATCAACGAAAAAATTACGCTCACGTTGCACGAGTAAAGAATATTTTTCCTACGTAATAATATTTATTACCGATTACGTAAACGAGATAGAATAGGATATGTTTGAATTTTAAAATCGTTTAATTGCTTGTAAAATATGTTCTCGAATTTCGAATTTCGAATACCAGTCGCAATTCTTTCACACTAGATTGAGCAAAAACCGGACAAAAATACGACAACTTTTAAATTGGGAGATCTCGAAGAAGGAAGGTATAATAAAAGGAAGACTTCTGGAATCGCATTTCTTACTTTTACTTGTTAGATTGGAAACAGTTAAAAGTTTAAACTGCGACCGTACAGAAATCGAATGTACATTTACAATCTTGATATTCGACTGGTTTTCGATAATGGTTCTGTTGCCGTCGAAAAGTTGCACGTGTGCTTTGTAGGGGTGCCGAGTAATAGCAACACGTTCGATGTTACCTGGTTTCTCCTCACCTTTTCTTTTTTCATATTCGTTCATTCGTACAAATTGACTGATCAAAAACCCCGAAAAACGAATCAAGACGCGTTATACCTCATTGCTAGGGAAAAAACCGAAGTTTTTTTTTCTCTTTTCATCAAAAGATAATATTTGAACCAAATCCATTGCCCTTGTGGCCCCGTTAGAATAAAATATTGAACAACTTTCGGGGAATTCGAAAACTTTTAATTTTCTTCACGCACAGAAGGTCGAAGATTGAAGATCGCGACCCCTGCGGACACAGTGCTGCACAAAGATGCTCTTTATCGACGGCAAATATTTAATTTATTCTATCTAAGAAGATCGAAGCGGAAGATACAGTAGAATTTAGTCTGCTGGGGACTGGGGCTCGTCTTCCTCGTCCTCTTCGTCCTCGTCAATCCCCGGCTCGCCAAGCGCATGGACGAATTCTGGAATCGGACGGTCGGAAATTAATTGACATTGAATTAACGTGAGTATTTTTTCGAAGGACGAATACTCGTACATCGACGTGGGGTGTGATTCAACGTTTCAGAGAGTTCGAAAGCGTTTCGGCGTAGGGTTCTTTTTTACCCTCGATTTTACAAAATGCCCTGCTTTTACACACCTATATCCGGATAAGCGAGAATCGCTAGTCTGGCAAATTGACACGTAAAAGCTATGCATCAGTCTTACAGAAGCGGGAGGTAGATTTCCTAAGGTTGCGCCAAGGGGGGATTTGGGGAGCCGTAAAAGGCAAACGTGCGCGCCTTGTGATCCCGATGACCCCTTTTTCAAGACTTTGGCGTGATCCGCGTCTACGTCGTCTCGTATGAAGCGCAATGCGAACGGGAATTCGGAGGCGCTAGACTTCGGGAAAATCCCCAAGATGAAACCGAAAAAACAAAAACATCAATGTGTAACGAATTAACGACTCGTGCCTCGAGTTTTTCCGCCGCACAAGCGACTGTGCAAAGTATCTTTAAATCTTGAACGATAAGAAGTTCTCTGCAAATACGTTTCAATATTTCAATTTTAGACGACAAGCTCTCCATTATTTTGAAAAACAATTTTAAAAAATCACCGCCGGATTTCTGTGCAGATTTTCTACGTAGTTTAGTATCAAATATCTCGTAATGTCTCTAAAATAATTTTCTCCGTCGTATTGTTAAAATAAATTCACCGGATGAAGTTTAATCTGCTCACGGATGAAGGTTTGATATATTTAAATCGATTTTTCGAATTATACGAGTTTGAATGCCGATCTTCTTCCCCTATTTTTGCATTACGGTCACCGGAGTAATCGCGAATGTCCAAGAGTCAAATAGGAGGTTACTCAAGCCGTTCTTCAGGGACGAGGACCGTCTCTTCGAATTATTCATTCGGTACCGCGTACACCGCGCGCTTTTATTATCAAATCTAATTTCGATTGCAGATGCTGGACCTACGGCCCATGGTATCCCCCAACCCCCGACCCCTCACCCCTTGACCCAAAGGGTGGCAAACAGAACTTACTCAGGCATCGCATCCCCTGTTAAGCCATCATCCACTCAAGTGTTGAACTTTTGCAGGGACGACGCGATCGGCTCGAAGATTTGGGAGCGCAAGAGGGATGGAGAGAGAGAGAGAGAGAGAGAGAGAGAGAGAGAGAGAGAGAGAGAGAGAGAGAGAGAGAGAGAGAGAGAGAGAGAGAGAGAGAGAGAGAGAGAGAGAGAGAGAGAGAGAGAGAGAGAGAGAGAGAGAGAGAGAGAGAGAGAGAGAGAGAGAGAGAGAGAGAGAGAGAGGGAATCGCCTAGCTCCTTCTGAATAGTTATTCGTGGGAACTGCACCCTCCTCCGAGTTTCCGATCGCGCGACCCTCGGCTGCTTTTCGTGCAACACATGCGGTATTTCTCGGGGCAATAGAGAACATGAGCAAGAACTAATCGCGGAGGGCTACAAGTTTGCCAAACTAGACGTAGGCTCGGCTCTCCCTCGGAGAAACCTACGATCTATGTGGCATTAGCAAATGGTCAACTTGTGCACTTAGCTTTATGCCTGGTCCTCTCTCTCTCTCTCTCTCTCTCTCTCTCTCTCTGTAGAGCTTAAAATTCGACAAGAAAATTGTTATGTCATATTAATAACAGACGCGTAAGGCTCGGCCCGGTATCGAAAGAAAAGATTTGAAAATTTTTACGTCAAAAGAAGATCATTAACACGAAGTGCAGATGTGTTTTCGGTGGTTTTTTCATTCGATCGCACTTATAATTTGCGAATCTACATGTTTTTTTTGCGAAAGTGAGTTTATCCAACTCGTATCTCCCATGCCTGCGTGTGCTGTAAGGGAGGTACAGTGTGTGTGGTTGACGAGAGGAGCGCTAGTGTGCATGGATGCGCATAGAGTGTTGTTTGTTTGTCTTTGAAAAAAAAACAAAACTTGGCAACCGCATTGTTTAGCTTAGTAACCACGCTGTTTGTTAGTAATCACGTTGTTTTCGTTAATGTATCAATAAAGTTTTATTATCCAGTCTCATCCGAGTGAAGTCGTCAACTAATATATAGAGAATTGAATCTCATCTGAAATATCCCATCAGTTTTTACAGAACGTCGAGTGTTTTCCCAAGATTTATCTAGGTACAAGATAATAAAATGGACCGCGAATCACCCCATTGTCATCGCAGTTTTCGCCTTCTTACAGTGAATCGGCTCGCGATAGGGATGAAAAGGTGATAAACTTTACAATGATCTCGTAAAATGCATTTTCATCAAATCCCTCGGTTCGTCTCTTCTCGTCCTGCATGCATCATTCTCCGCACACAGCCGTGTACCTATGGTGTAAATATATCCTCGCACGGCCGATTTGATTATTTACGAACCGGAAGTTTGCCGTTTCGGAAAATGGTACACGGCCGTGCGTTTTCGCCGCTATACGAGTAAAGGGTCCAAGGGGAAGGTATGACATAAGCCTCACCGTAAAAATCGATGCGACCGTCTCCGTCGACGTCCACTTCCTTTATCATATCTTCAACTGAAACATACAATCATAACAAACGTGTTCGTCAGATAGTGTAGCAATATAGATGTATAATAAGAGGGAAGCGGAAATTGTTTGAAACCTTCCGAAAAACGGGCGGCATGATAACCGCGCGATTGCAGATCACTGCAACGGCTATAAAAAGGGTCAAAAGAGAGGTATGGTGTAATAACACTAACATAAAAGAACGATTCAATCGCGTTTCTGTATCCGGAAACTGTGCATAGGGGATCATTTTATGATGATATCGATAGCAGGGTATCAGAAATTTACAAAAACTGACAATCACCTTTCCTCTCATGGTGTATTGGAGGTCAATGCACGGATGAATTTAAATTTTCCCGATAGAATGCAAGCAGCAGCACTAAATTCATTAACTGGCATTTTTGGAATACACGGGAAAATTTCTGAGTATGGTTACTATAATACAGTTCTTATCTATTTTCGTTTTTCACCATAAACAAAAAATATACAATTCTGGATACAAATTGAAAACAAATTTTGCAGCTGTAATTATAAAATCTAATACGTCTTATGTTGTTGTTTATTTTACTATCGTCACTCGCGTTATATTCGTTTATAATTATTGCGATAATTTGATATTGAGTCAAAAATAAATTGATGAATTGATGAGACTATAATCACACGGAGCAGTTTAGGTTTGTAGGTACCAATCTTTATCCAATTGCAATAATATTCAAACATTGTCGTTGTAACGATACAAAAAAAAAAGACAATAAAGAAATAAATGAAAGCCATCAGCTTGACCGATGCTTGAATTATTCTGGCAAGGCTATCATATAACATTAGCGCGAAGCAAATGATTTACGCTGTGATAACGGTATTACAATATTTCGTGAGAAACTTTAACACCGCGGATCTTATCGCGCTATTTAGTCACGACATAAACGCGCGTATAGCCAATAATCGCTTGCAAATATTGACCAAGCCGGGAAAATGAAAGCTAGGCGAGTTATTGGGCATTATTCCAAGAGGTTTTAACTCGCGATTACTCACTTTCTTCCTCCGACAGATCCTCCCCGAGACACTGGAGAACGGCTCTGAGGTCCGAAGCGGTGATGTAGCCGCGGTTGTGTTTGTCGAACACCTGAAAATTCAATTTCAAATGTGAAATTTCACTCCGTATCTTCCTCAATTTCGGGGGAATTATACGGGACGCAATATTTTTTCAATGAAAAATTGTACGGCTTAGAATAAATAACGCGGCTTCTTTCTTAGTAAGCGGGAAGAGCGAAATTTAAACGATAAATTTTCGTTAAATTTTTTACATTCTGGGGAGGGGAGAAAAAATAAATTTTTATTAATTCGAATATTCTTGTATATTATACAATAACGGCGAGGTAAGTTGATGCTCTAAACGAAGCTGAATCCGGTTATATATTTTCCTTCGTGTACTTAAGGGTCGATCTCCTACAAAGTACCGCGGGTTATATCCGTCGGACGGACTTCATCACGTTTAAAATTCGACGGGGCTTCATATCACGCAGAATTTTTTTTTATCCAATGAAACTTGAGTGTACATTGATCCTTCCAAATGAGAAATTCACGCGATGAATCAATCATGAACAGTTGCGGGTGTGCTTGTGCGGAAGATTTGAAAAATTCAACGATCTTAGAACTCGAAATACAGCCCTTAACGTTCTTCCGAGCATGGAATACTTGCGTTTTTAAAAATGGGTAGCAAAGTTGTGGGTAAAGTATTTTTTGTTCGTTTATTGCAATAATTACGGAGGCATCGTTCATCCGATTCTTTGCGAAAATCATTCAGACGCGCTGCTTTCAGTCCGAACAGAATTACAATTAGAGCGTGAAGTCTTAGCGGGGTGATTTTCGATATTCAAAGTACCTGCAACGTTAAAGAGCTACTGTGATCAAAAGGCCCGCAAAGTTGGGGGTGTGCGGAACGGAAGCTGCGGTTTTACAACGCTCGAGATGAATCACCTCGAGCACTTTTGTCGGGGTGAAAATCCTGAATCCGTGATCAGTCGCAAACTGCTGAAGCCTTCCAGCGTGACGTAATCCTGCAGCATCTCTAGATATTCGTTCAAACGGATTCGCGTTGAAAAGCCTAAGCTCTTGTCGAGTTGGTAAATCTTCATCCTCATCGTCGTCGTCGACGTCGTCGTCGAATTCAATCGCATCCCGTAGATCTATGGAATCGTGCAGGATTTTAAGAGTCAGGGTTTTATTGCACTTTATAAATGCGTTTCTAACCAATGCGACCCTTTTCACGAAATAGATTCAGAGCTTAATCGAACTGCGGCAGGTGATCGGACATTCCCAATTCTATTTCTCTTAGTCAGGTATGAATCAATCCTGCCGTGTAAAAGTGAAGAAAATTCCTATTTCAACCGAGAGGAGTTTCTCCCCTCATTTTTACCCCATCAACGGCAAAAGCTGTACGTGTATTACACGTTATCTATTCGATATCGATGTAATGATCCTTTTTACCCCACATCGTTTGATCCTTCGCGATACAAATATTATATCTTTTTTTGGCCCGTTATTTATCGCTGATAACCGAACCTGCATATCCAATTCGCCGAATTATGTGTCATCTTTGAAAAATACGTGACGTGCGTGATCGGATTTTTACATCAAGAGACGGTATTAATCTGCAGAAACGTTAGGCTTGAAAAATATATCAGGGTAGAGTTACATCGCCAGTTGCGAATCCTGCAAACGGCTACGTGGTACGTATAAGCGATTTTGAAACGACAAAACGCTGCGGCTTTGCATGCGGAAAGCGGCTCAGGTTCTTGTCAATTCAACGAAGCAAATCTCAAGCCCCCGCAACAATCTTTGTATATAAGCTTATCAAGCATACGTCGTGCATGCGATCGGTAAATGTAGCATCGGATAAGTTGGGCACTTTGCCCACGGATAAATCTGCTGTATACATTGCATATTCCCGGTAAATAGATGCTGTCGGTGCTTTGTACATTACATAATCTAGTGCATATCTAGACTGCAAGAAAAAGGTCGGCAGAGTTGAATATTGATTGAAATTTTCTCGATTGCATATTGAAAGAAACTTGTATTAGCGTAAAACAAATTAAATTTGAAGACCAATCATTTCCAATTGTTAATCACAATACTTGTTCAGGGGGAAAAAGCGTATCAAATTTTGTGTAGACATTTTCACTCGAAGATTATTTAAATGAAATTCAGTGCTGATGTGATATAACTCGTCAAAATTATTGTCTTCCCGCGTGTAGGTTATTCAGTCGGAATGATTACGTACAACTGAAAATATCGGTTTATATTTTCCGTCGACCATCGAACGGCGTAACGTATATGAAAACAAATGGAAAAAACAATAACATAATACCATAATAATTGCATTATCAGACTTGGCCACGCCACTCGCCCCCGTTTTCAGCGGCCCTTTGGCCCGTTATTTATGCTGTTACAGGCGTCCGTCGTTCGGTTCGACAAAAACTTTCAAAAACGAAATAAAAATAAAGGGGTACGTTATTTTTTGAAACTGAAGTATTTTTAACCCAAAAAAAGAACATGGATTTTATTTTTCCTAGAACCGCGCCGACGCCCCGGACATTTTTTAAATTATAGTTTCTGTCAGAATCGCGGACAGAATTCAATTAGCTGCGCTGAAATTCTAAGGAGAGAAGAAAACAGTCAAGTATAAGTTATGGACTGCGGAACGTGGATCCATTTTTTTTTTTTATTACGTAGTAAAAATTTCTGCATTGAAAAAATGGAAATATTGCAGGGGACCGAATAACTCTAATTAAATTTCGATGCCTGTTCATTCGGATTCCGTCTTCACGTCTGCTCGTTGATGCATTTTTGCTCAGTTAGTAATTTTTCCGGCACTGATTGACTTTATTGTTCTAGTTCACGCGTTCGAGTTGCGTTAGAATTTCAAGCTCCACTTTACCCACGCGGTTATTTAGGTATATGTATTATGTATATGTATACGATGAGAATTAACCCCGTTCGTATAGAAGTTTAAACGCGTTTGAAACTTGTCGAAACAGTTAGGAAAGGCGAACTGTAGGCGATTCCGCATAATTTTCACTCCGTTATTAATACGACTCTGAACGATGAGGGTTAGATTCCAGTATATTTTAGGCTCGTTTTGCCCGTTGATTAGAAATCTTACTATAGTTGTAACGTGCGAATGTAATTGTTGACGAACATCTGTTGCATCGAACTTACGCAGATAAATTCTTATCCACTTTGGAGATAACTTTTAGTGAAATTTTATATTCAGGAAATCCCTTGGAGAGATTTTTACAGCGAACAAAATGAGCGAATAATACGATCAGAACTGGATCGAAAATAGCAGGGTTCGATCATTTTGAACGATCTGATTATAAAATTTTTTCTCCAATCGTTGACACCTTAACAGCTTGATCGCGTTATTCGAATTTGCTCGAATTCATTTCCAAACCTTAGCGGAGATATTGTTTTATTCGCGTTGACTACCATTCGCAGATTTGTCAAACGGGTTTTTTTCTCTTCTCCTAACTTTCGATTCACATCCATGACGCAACGATACGCGTTCACGGTTTCCGCACGTTCGAACAAAAAACCACCTTTCGAATCAATTCTCCAATCAACGGATCTTCGTGCTACGGTCTGTAGCTTTCGTAGCGGACCGATGGTCCCGTGGGGCGAACGATTGCAAAGGAAAAATAGAACGACAATCTTTTGTCCGGTTTATTCTGAGTTTACAATTGAATCGAACGAGGCGGTGAGGCTGACTAGAAAATCATTCGATATCAGAATCGAAAAAGAAGCACACAGCTCTTGGTTACAAATTGGTGAACGGATTTTCACGACTTTTATCATTATTCTCATGCGAGGTAAACGCGATTAGATTCACGCAATCCCAGCAGGAATTTATTCAGATGCGTAAAGATTCTGGGAACTTTGAGCATAGCTCGCATACAGATTAGAATATATCTCGTATTTAGGTCGCCGATGAATGTTTTCAAGCACACCCCCGCAAAACAATTTTATAATATTATATAATGCATGCTTAAAAAAATTGGTCAAAACCCTGAACATGTGACACCTGATATAGGTAGATATATTCACACTAGCTAGAAAGCTCTCTGGCGGTTGTTCCCATGAGTAAACGCCTTGTATATTTAACAGCGAGCTTATAATAATACGTCGATGGGACGTGAGCGCATACGGGACAAGAAAGCTGCAGACTTGAAATTTGCTTGGTTATAACTTGCGCGGATAAAACTTGCACGTGATTTATAGAGACTGTACAAACTGGGTTAGTTGGATACCTGGAGGAGTTAAATAGGCGTTGGGTACGCGGGTTTAATTATTTATAAGCAGCTGAGCTGTGGCTGTTTGTATTATAAATCCGCTGCTTGTCGTCGTGGGAAATCGAACTTGCTAATTTACGCTCGAATCTATGAATCATTTCTGCGTCCGAGACTTTGAATCGCAAAGAATCGTATTGAACTATCATTGATCAGTAGCTACGTCAATAATTCTGGTTCGGAGTGTAGGTGTTTATAAATTTTTACCGAAAATCGAATTAGATAAGTGTTAAAAGGCATATCGATACTCCTTCTCCAGCGTGAGAAAATCGTGCGCTCCCCCTTTAATCGTTGGTAACTGCAGATACGGTATCATTTCCTGTCGATACTTTCCTCCCCCGCAGGTATGTGTGCACTCTATGAATTAAATATAGCGAAAATCGATCCTCGTGGCTTTGAGCTGCGGCTTCAACGTGTTTCGATTGGCGAACGAGAAATTTCTGTTCAAACACGCTACCTACGCGGGCTCAACAAATTGTGTTCATATGATTTTACGATATTGGATTGACCGTTGCGCCCTGAGCCATACCTGTAATGTTTGATCAAGAACGGGAAGTTGACTATGTGAATATTGTAACATGCACAAGATCAGCAGCAGGCGACTCAATTTTAACTTCTGGGTTATGTCTTTACGGAGAGTAGTTTAAAAAATGGAGGAACGAATTAACACGAGACAAATTTTCCCGGTCGTATTACACGGACCGAAGTCTGAGGATTCGAATCGAAATTGAATTAGCTTCGAATCCCTCCCCACCCCCCGGTTTTCAATTATTAGGCGCTGGCCAAAATGCTATTCGAACCAGCTGCAATACACCCGAATTTTCCGATCTCATATCACAGTGGCGCCAGCTGTTATTTGAGGCACTCGAGAAGCATCAAGCTCCTTAAAATTTCATCATAATATAAACCCGCAAGAAATCAGGCCTACATATTATGTCGAGCCGCGATTAAATTCCCCGATCGAATCGGGTTCAATTTGAATCGGGATTAAACTCGGAGAGGTTTCTTGGATGCCGTGATTCAATTAAGACCTAGAGCAGGATCTTTGATGGCATAAAAAAAAAAAAGAAATAAATAATTAAATAATTAAATAAATAAGCACCCTAAAATATTGGGAAAAGTTTTACGAACCATTCATTTTATATTGGCAAACAATGACACGCAAGATGATAAATTCTTGCTGTCTTTCGGGGGTTTTCCAAGGCGCGTGAAGAATTTCCCCCCGCAGTGAAGGGTGACAAATTGGCCGACCCTGCGATCATCTAATCTCAAACTTTAATTGTCCCTGTCCTCCAACCCCCGGTATAACACACTTTTATCCGATGACTCACCGCCGCTTTGCGCCATTTTTAAACGTCGCGCGTAAATAATTGCGCCTTTAAATATCTCCAAAAATTGTTTCCGTGATAGACGGACCCTCGAAGTTGTCGACAACGTACCGTTGTACTTATTCACGATTCAAGCGAAGGTCTGCGCTACATACGTGTAGGTATGTATAATCGCTGCGCAATAATAGGAAGCCCCGCATCAAGAGCTACAAGAGCTCTGTAAGATAAGGGCTGAACTCTGCGGGTGTGTAACGTTACAACTTGTATTATCAAGCGAGCACTTGGCGCGAAATAATTTCGTTATCTTCGCGTCACCTAATGTATTTTACAGCCCGCAGCTGTATAATATTCGTCCACGTGGAGATCGTTGATACGCAAGACACGAACGTCTCAGGTTGAAAGAAATTTTACTCAAAACTCTGCATCGCCGGCGATTTCATTTCGGCATTATTTGATCAATATCTTGTAAAATAGCTGCTGCAATGATCATTCCGACGCGTATAATTGATATGCGCAATTGAATTTCGAGCCCGTTGTCCGCCATTGTTCGACGATTGTTTGAACGTCAGCGTATTTGCACGAGTACTTGACCATGTACGGTGGTCAACCGTTTTCGCAAATTGGCTTACAATTAACTCCATCGAAGATTCCGTCGACGAGGCTTGTGGCTTCAGATTGTGCGGACAATGAACTCGCCTCGAAATTTAGCGCATTGCGTTAAAGATGATGAGTTATCGAGCCACCCTTAAGACCTTAAGCTTTAACAATTCAATTTTCGACAAACGTTGGAACTTTTTGTTAGCATAAAAAGTCCCGAAAAATTTGATGCAGAGATGAAGTGGGAAGAGAAAAGCTTCCGGCAGGCGAACAGTTTTAGTTTGAACCGCAATTATATACATGCATGGGGGGGGGGGGGGGGGGGAGGGCAAAGTTTTGTCAAACTTCAATCCGGCGGATTTGTTTTGCGGATAATTTATACAGGCCTCTGGAATTGTCGAAGTGTAACGAACGAATAAAAAGCCTACGGTGATATAATTGCGTGATTAATTTAATAAAGGTATTTCAATTTACATAGTGAAAAGTTTCCAACCGCGTCGCAAATTGAAATCGCATCGTTCTCTGATCGTTTTCTCAAATACGATTTTCGCCACTTTTCTCAACCATCAAAATTTCAACCACCCGAGTTTCTCGTTGGCAAGTCGCTGCGAAACTTGCCGGTTTCACATTTCGCCACTCTCTGGTAAATTGTTTCGTCGTAAACGATGGCTTAGGGTTCATATACGGAAAACGAAGTGAACCGACAAGCGTGGCTCGTGAAGTAGGATAATTTTAGCACATATTTTTATAGTATAACAGGCCTCGACGCAAATTATCGGAAAATTATGCCAAAACGTATTTTCGTCTCAATGTAGAAGACTAATTTTTCATCGAATTCCAGTATATCAAGTATACCGTCGAAGTTTTACTGTACAAAAATCGCAAGAATTTCACTTGATGACGACCTGCATCTACGGGGACAAAAACAAAGAGAAAAAAAAAGAAAAAAAAAAGGGAACAGTTCCCATCCGTTTCAGCGGAGTCCGTGACAATCTGCAAGCTTCGGTAGAGACTGGCAGTGGCACGAGGTCGCGGAGATTAAAATATCGACTTCTTAACCACACGTGCGACTTGTCTCCGCGTTCCTTGCACCTGGAGCGGGAGATAAATGAAAATGATAAGCTCGGAGGAGCGTTATGTAAGAAAATATGATTATCAAGAATTACCGATTCAGGTGCGAGGCAAAGATTTCGCCAATTGATTCGCGCCTGTTTGAAAGATCCGGAACTCTGGGCGAGACGAGAATCCTCGATGTATATTCGGAGCTGCCTCGCGGCTCGAGCCTCTTAACCACTTCCGGTTTCGTGCTGAGCTCCCTAGAATTGACTCCCAATCGCTATTCGTTTCCTCTCCCCGCTTCTCCTCCAGTTATTAGCTCGTTACTCAGGCTCATTTCACGCGCGATCGGTTTATCGTAATCTCATGACACTCGGCGTCTTCCGCATATATCCATCCGTCCGTCCACGTTTCCCTTCGTAAAACCGCCCTCCGCCGGTTTCTACGTCGCCCAAGACAGGGGAAATATTTTACAAACATCATTTCGTTCGTAATAACGAGGGAAGGTTGGTTGCCCGATATCCATACACAACGATCTTATTTAATTTAGAAAAATCGGAAAACAAACTTTGATGTCGATACTTCGTTTCGAATCGCTTAAACATTTCAAGAATCTAAGAGATTGGTTTCTATTCGGTAGACTGTTTTTAAAAAAACTTTACTGAAACACTTTCTTCTTTTTTATATCTGCATTTCGGTATCGTCGAATATTTAATTTTACCACGTAGTGACATTATTTATAATCAAGATATGGTAATATCGAAACGACCGTTACTGAAAGATAGAGAATCTCTTTTAGTAGGAACTTTAAAGCAGTTTTTAAATTTAGTTGAGACAATTGAAAAGAATATCATACCGTTCGAAAATACAGTTTTTCCTCGTCGTCTCTGCGAGCGTAATTTTCATATCATCTTTCTCAAATCCAACATACCTATCTGCTATACCTTAACGTTCGTTATTCTCCTTCTCATTTCGCGCCCTTCCACGCGCAGCCGGTTTTTACGACTCTTATTACCAGAAACGGTTTTCTCGTGTTGCCTTCTGCGGCGAATTGCGTCTGATTGTTCGCTGTATTGATTCTAATTGATAATAAATTCCCAGAGCATGACGTAGCTGGTCGAAGGGTTTTGGGTTGGTTTACTTTTTCTACTTATCTCAGGGCAGATCGTCCCACAGACTTTTTTTTACATCTTATACCGCACAACGGAGAAAAGTTACGCACCGATTTTAAGGGGGTTATTTTTTCCGAGTAAGAGTTTCGTTGATACCTACTTACGTTATCCGGTAAAACTTTTTTCCTCGCCTGGTTAAATAAGTTTCTCTGTAAATTAGGGAATATTTTCACCCCTTGTTTTGAGATAAATTTTTCGCCCCGTCTAATCGCGCGGCCACGTTTAAAGAATATTCGAGACTAAGTATACATTAATGACGATTACACCGTACAACACGAGATAAAAGACGAAGGCTAAAAGGCGCGTAATCGTTATTTCGCATCACACCTGCAGCTCTATCAAATCACTTCACAGAGTCGGAAAAGCGGCCGCAAACGTCAAATTTCCCCGTAATTTTCCCACCAGCTGTAAAGTACCCTGCGGCACATTGCGATATATACATAGGTATATACGTATAATACGAAGCGAGAGAGAAAACTTAGTAATATGATTTAATCCCCGCTCAAAGCCCGCCTCTCAGATGTTTCGTAACAGGTATATTCGAAAGGGTGAAAACCCATCCCTCAGCCGCGGGCTGCAAGCTTCGAAGTCCCGGGTGACACAATGCGCCCTAATGACCGTCGACACTCGGTTCCGGCGGCGTTGTTTTCATCCCGAAGGAATGACAGGACGCGAGTTCGTTATCTACATTCAGTGGCGTGCACTTTTTCGCATCTCGGGCTGTTTTTATGCATGCTAAGTGATGCGATTTTCAGCCAGTTAGGCGAAAAATACCATAGATTTAAATTTTTTAAAGTTTGCAAACTTGGTACCGCGGCGAAAGAAATTTTTTCACAGGAGTTAATCATTTTCATTTTTTTACCGTAACGGAGAGACACGACTCGGGGTAAATAATGAAAATTAATTGTTTGTAGCTTTGATTGGGAAATCTGTAGTACGTTCGACTATTTTTACTTCGGTTATATGGTCAATTTTCCTATACTTTTCCTTACTACTATTACGATGATTTGATGCTCGTGCAAGCATGAATCGATATTAAGACCCTGTGTTGTAACCGAGGTAAATACATGTATATAGTCAACAAATCAAGTCAATTCAATAATGCAAAAATCAAAAATTGTGCCATTGACAACTTTGTAATTATCTAACCAAATGTAATTGCTTCTACCAAATTTTCTACAGTCATTCCAACCGTTGCAATTAAACCGTTGTCGTAACGATTGTGAACACAATATTTTACTAGACGGTCTTTAGTAACTTTAACAATTGAAATTTTTCTCACAATCAGTGTGCTTTCAGACGCAGGGCCGAAGGGCGCTCCACGAGTCCAAATTGCGAGGCGGCATGCGAAAGTTGTTGCAGGGTAGTAGGATTAAAGGGTTTCTACGGGTATACAATCTTAGTGAAACATCGTTGAACTCTGGACGCTGCAGCGGCGTCACTTGGTAATTTAACTCTGTCGGATTTATGCTCTGGAATAAATGACCCTCCCGTGTTTCACGATGCAACGCTTATTACAGCTATTACGGTTATTCAGTCAGCTATCTACGCGCTCCTCGTCCGTCGTTTCGTCCCGTTTCTGAAGCGGTGTCATTTTCCGGAAAACGTGGAATCGTCAACCGGTTCGCGTGAATTTCGCAGCGAACAAATCGCAGGTATGTACTTTAATTTATACACAATATAATTATAATTACAAAGGTAACAGGCGCAGATGTTTGCGATTTGTAAATAAGGAAAACGACCCCCTTGATGGGAGAAAACACTCGACGATTCGGTAGTTAATTCGCGGAGTACTTTTAGGGGTGTTTTTCTCACCAGGCGTCCCCCTGCAGGGTTCGAGATGCGATTGTCCTTCCTCTCGCAATCAGATCTCAGGCTCCAGTCATTGTTCGAAAAATTTTTCAAATCAAATTAAGAGACGCATAATTCTATCTCGCGTCCCTCGTTTTCTACAGACAAAAAAAACTTTTCAAACTGGCTAAAACCGCGTTAAACCGCGAATCCGGCCTTATCAAATTTCCATAAAACAACCGAGGTATATTCGGCCGCTTCAAACGCAATAACAAAAGTTATCGCTCCCCATTCCTCCTGTACCGAAAAAAAAAAAAAAAAATTCCCATTCACGTTTAGGTATAACGCATTTTAATATATTTACCTACAAACGCAAAACAAGTTGGAGAACGGAGAATGTAAATTTTCTCACTTTATATTTATGCGATTGCTTCGAATTGAAGGACGAGAAGTTTTCCTTTTATTACCCTCAAGGTGATAAGATGCGAGATCGGTCTTCCCGAATTGTTTTTCACCACGTTATCATTTCATCCGAGGCATGTTTAACGAGGCGAAAAATATCGGGACGACAGTTTGACCTCCCGAATATTATCCGCTGCATGCAGATGGGGTAAATATTTGTCACGCCTACCTTGTGTTAACGGGTACGTATTACGTATGCGTAAAATCAGGCATTCGTGTATGCCGGTAGTGAAATGAATTTGTGATTTTCCAAGCCGTCGAGTGCAGCGTCGATCCTCGGTTCGATAAACTCGGAGAGTCTCGAGTTGAACGGGTTTGGATTCTTCGATTCGTCGTCAAGTTTACGTGCTTGCACGAACGTAGCGTCGGTACAACGAGATAATGTACACACGCCTGGATGAAGAAGCGGAGAATCGCTCGGCGAGAGAGGAATTCTTCACGTCGCGTCGATGGGTATGTATTTTTGCCACTACCTAGCTTTTTAATCGCAAGTTGTTCCACTTACGTACGTACAATACGTACATATGCGAACGAGAATCGGGGATGAAGATGAAGGGTTCGTCGGGGGTTCGCTTGGAGAAAAATTTTGTCTCGGAGACTGTGGGGGAGAATCGTGAGTCGCAAGATCCAAGCCTCGTTAGATGCATTCAAGATGCGAGTCAAGGCCGAAGGTGACTTGCAGGGAAATCCGGGGACCTTGGCATGCTCTGTAAATAAACTCGATGCTGTGTGTTGGGAAAATCGATCGAGAAACGCGAGATTAACCGACACGCATCTCGGGGGTCTTTAACGTTTCAACGATCGGATAATTTGTTGACATTTTATACTTGTTTTAGAGCGGAAACAGCGTCTATAACGCGTGTATGCTACTCCTTTTCCACGAGGGAAAATTCTACCCTGTTAGGTTTTTCCCCACTGTTGGCTTCCAGCTCGTTAAGGACGCGCGGCTTATCAAGAATTTATTAACCCCTGGCTAATTGTTACCCGTGACGTCATTGCCATGCTTTCGCGGTGACACAAGCGCGGAGTGCGTTTAATCGCACGAACAGCTTTGTATTATTGCCCCTTTTCTTCTGAAAACTTACGCATGCGATTCGCACGGCTCTTCTGCGATGCGATTCGGGAATCGCTCGGTCTTAGTGCGTTCGATTTGACAACGGCTTGTTTCACTTAGATTGGGTTTTAAGTGACGCGGGACAGCTGAAACAACTCCCTGAATCGATTTAGGACCTCGGTACTTACTATTATCACTTTAAATTGACTGTTTCAACTCGCCACCTTCGCTCATCCTACAACAACACGATATAATTTTGAAGCAAAGCTGCTCGAAATTCGAGAGATCCGGAGGAGGAGCCCCATTTATTTACCCGCTTCGTGGATTTTACCTCTATCGTCGGAGCTTCGCTCGTTTTTGCAAAACATTTGCACAACGTTCCCAATCAATATTTAACTTTATCCAAATTTTCAAAGTCCAATATTTATCTTTCGTGTTTTTGTTTAAACTCAACTTGTTATCGCGCGAATGAATTTCGGCAAGATTTGCTGAGAAATTCTTTGCACGATATTTTTTGGAGAAATAACCCTTTTTCTCCGCAGTCCTACTTCTCTCTACTTTTGCGATCTCACATCTCGACGCAGATTAGAAAACATGTCAGCGACGTTTACGCCGCGTTTGGGATTCGCTGTTCTACCTGCTCGTGTATATAACTCCCGGTTATCTCGAGCAGGGCAAAAAATTGAAGGGAGGTTTGTCACGCGAGAACGAGATAAGCGCCTCGCGGAATCGCATGGAAATACCATCCGGACAGTCACGCGAAACTTTTAGGTTCGCGACGTGTTTCGGTTTCGATCGATGCGGAATTTTCCAAGTCGTTGCATCCCGATGCGACATTGAATACCGCAGTGAAAAGTTTGAATTTTTGAGCGATTCGCGTAGTCGGATCGAGCACAATTTTATGACGAAACATCGACGCAACTGCTTTCAATAAACTCACCCGAAATGCGTCGCGCAGTTCCTTTTCCTCTTGATCTTCCGTCGCTTCTTCCGCACTCGTTCCTCCCATGTTGCTTACGATTTCTACGAATTCTTCAAAGCTTACGTTTCCGTCTCCTGAAAGAAAAAGGAAACGTCGACGTAATTTCAGTTGCAATATCTGTTTCAATCGTGTTGTCGTATTAACCGAATTAAAGAATACTGTCTTTTTTTTCCAACTCACAATCTCGGAATAATTAGAATAAAAAATTATTTCACCTAGTGAATGTACATTTCGTTTTACTGTCCAGCGGAGAAATAAAATCTTCATTAATCACGATGGCGATGTGGGAGTTGGAAATTTGCCGGGGAATCAAGAATTGCAGGGAAAATTTTACTAAATGGAAGAGTTGGAGAAATGTTGGACAATTTTCTCCTCGCGTTGGTCGGAGAATACTTCTGTGACGGTGAAAAAGGAGGAAAAGAAGACGAGAAAAAAAATCATATGTAGGCGAAAAAATTCTGTAACAGCTTGGTCACGCGAATTTCGTCGACCCTTGAGGCCACGATATTAGCGTTTCCGATAAGGTTGAATTTACCTTTTCATGTATACAAACAAAAGAAAAAAAAAAAGAAACGTTGAATTCGAATCTGGCGAAATAAATTTTTCGTCGATTCGCACGAATCTGCTTTCACTCGATAAGCCAAGTTCTTGTTCCGATCACTTTTATCTTGAATCAAAAGAGGCTGTTTTAAATTAAAAGAAGTATATTTCTTTTGCCATTATTGGAATAAATTAAATCGTTTCTTCGAGATTAAACCAAAGAAAAACAATATTAGCGATTAAGGTCATGTAATATTCCTATATATACCGACCGAGCAAACTTACTCTTTTTTTCTCTATATTAAATAAGCAAACGAACGAAAAGAGTTCAAATTTCGACGGTGCATCGCGTGATTCTTTGACCTTCCGTTCATATTTGTTTCTTTAATGCAGGGGAAAAAAAGCTGAATATGCTCGGTCGGTAAAGTTAGGAGTACTATACGGCCTTAATAGAAAATTTTGGTACCTGTAATGTGGTGTAGAGAGATAGAGAGAGAGAAAGCATAGGATGCTAACAAATAAGTCGAACTCTTTCGAGCAGGGTCGGAACAGTGCGAAGTTGCAATTTGCAAAGCAAGTGACAAGTAATCGATATTCCATTTAGGGGTCGCCGGTACGATGCGTGCGAAAGTTTGACCTCCAATTAGTTCGGGGCTATTTGTAATCCAAGAGAAAGGGAAAAACACTGCAAGGAGGTCCGGGTCCATTTTTGTTTCTTTCCTTCTTTCAACCACGGAGGTGGATAAATTTGAAAGAAGGTTTCTAATTTCCGGTACGAGCAGCGTTCGCTTCGCGGTTTTTCCTTTTCTCCCGCTTCGCTTTTTTCAATGTTTTTCTTCTTCCTCCACCCCCCCCCCCCCCCCCCCCCCCCCGCCTTGTTTGGTCCTAATAAACTCTAGTGCCAGCGTGAGGCGGAAGCGGGTGAAAAATCGTCCCTCGTGAATTCCTGCGCAACTGAAACTATTGTACTTTTACTTTTCTTTATACACATATACGATGCACGCGGTGTTTATAATGTGCAGCTGTGTATGCGACACACGTAGCTTTTCAGTAATTAATTTTACAAAGCGTGTCTGAGATGATAACCCGTGCTGGCATGTTGCAGGGATTATATGAAAGTCGAAAATCTTGGCGAACCTAACTTCAGCGTGTCGCGTTTTCCGTCACGGAATTGGAATTCTGAAATCTAGACTCGGTAAAATATTCCATAGCGTCAAAGTTCAAAGCCATAAGATTCACTTTTAATTAAATACTTGACTCGATTGCTATCCGTTTGGATATCCGTTTTCTCAATGATATAAGCTTCAAACGGTCGTAGAATACCGGATTAAATTACCACTCTCGGCCGAATCTGGTGTAACCTGATCGGTATTTATAGTGCCGTATTATACCTGTACCTAATTCTACAATCGTCTCAAACTGCAGTTTCGGTCATTCTCCGCCTCGTAAGGTACAACGTCAAAAGTTGCCAAGGCTTGTTCGCCGTTCAGTTTTCGAGAATCGCAAGCATCTTCTTTTACAAAATAATTGACCTCCCAGCGCGCTTCTGGCAAAAAATCGTTCAAACTCTGGCCAAGTTGTTACACGCTTGCATCTGCGTCTATACAACGCCTTCTTTCTCGGGTGAAAGCCGGCAATATATCTTAAAGCTAATCAGCTTTCGCCGGAGGCTCTCTCGACTTCTCCAGTTTTCGCAAACGTAGACGCGAGTTCATTTTCTCGAAAAGTATGTACGGGTAAAGTTGTAACGCAGACGTTACGCAGCAGCGCTGATCACAGTCGTAAACGCCAAAGGGAACTCGCCTAATTGGACAGAATTTTGCTTATATTTCGTACCATGATTGTCGGTGGGAGCCTTCAAAGAAGAATGGCCAGAAAACAGAAGGAAGGGCCACGACGTCGATTTTCAACGACGCTAAAATAAATTTCATACAATTTCAATATGCAGAAAGGTTGAAGTACATGTATATGTATATATATTATAGAATCGGTAGAATTCTTTTTGGTTTGGCACAATGTTCGTCTTGACGAATCAGTACTTAGGTCTTTTATGCTTTAACTTTTCTGCATTTCTACTATAAAACTTGAAGTTTCAGTATTGTGACCGTCCCACTAATTCACTCCCATTTTCAAACTGTAAATCGAGCTTACAGAATAGAAAAACAATTGTCACCGTTAATTTTTCACACACAGTTTTTGTTCCGTCGTAAAAATTCGTGACCAAAATAGCCGAAATTTCTTTCCTACTCTCCTAAAAAGAAAGAAAAAAGAAAAGACTAAAATATAAAACATTTCGCCGATGGGCCGTCCAATTTCTTATTCCTAACACGCCTCACCTTCCGGACGTTCAAACGAATGGTTTTCACCCCCGAAAGACGTTAGAAGGCGGCCGTTTATTGACCAAGCGAGTGTCGCGTTAAGGCGAGTGGCGTAACCCGCGGGACAAGCTGGAGCAGAGCAAGTCCTTGGATAAGCCATCGAAGGATTAGCGGGATTTCGGGACTTCGGAGGATGACTTCGGGAAATCCTTGCCGCTACTCGGCGATGCCTCGAGGCCTGCTAACGGGTGCTACACGCCGACGAACCTTGGAGATTCTGTAAAACCGATCGGAGTATCTCACACCTGCCGTTTTCTAATCCCCTAGAACAGATCAGCCGCCTTATTTATCGCCCTGATTAACGAGGCCGGAAAGATCCAGGCAAATTAGCCTGCATTTATTCCCCATGTTCCGTACGGCGCGGCGCTCCCCTAGGCGCTTAATTTTTTTTCACCCCCTCAGGTTAACGTATTACGCTTTTTCTTCTCCCCCCTCCCCGACCTCCGCGCCATCCTTCTCTCTCGTACCCGATGCGTGGGTGCTCGAATTATGCACCGGCAGTAACGCTCCCCGACAATTATTAACGACGCGCCAACCAACCGTAATAGCATTTTTCTTTCGCGTTCCGTGAAATTAACGAACTCTGTGTGCGCTAACTTCACGAAGAGTCGGGCCGAAGTTTAAGATGCTCCGATTTTTGTAACGCGTGTTAGTGCGACTCGGTGAAGTGGCTTTCAAAAGTGTTCTGTTTTCCTTCTTTTCTATTCCAATACTCAGTGATTAAATTTCGAATCGGCGAATCGACGGATGCCTGGAGTAGAAGTTTTAACGAGGACTGAAAGAATTCGTTCGAGATACATGGAAGTATATTATCAGAAATTATATGACCTTGTGCTTTTGGCAGAATTGATATCGCCTTTTTGATTGATTCATTATTTCTCTTTTCCAGGCGACTAAACTTGACGGGAAACTTCCTCGACGTTTAAGTTACAGGTACGTACGCATCATGCCGCTTTCGAATTAATTTATCTTTACTCTCGGTCCCGTCTACCGACTTAAGCGGCAATTGAAATTTTACAGTGATACTAAGGAGGTAAATATGTTCGAGCAAAGTGATACTCACCGTTTGCTTCGTGACTTCCCATTTCTAATTTGAGCCTCCTTTCCACCTAATCCAAATATTTTCACTAGTTTACTTGGAGATTCTTTAAGAAAAAATGAAACGCCTTCTCACAATTTTAACCACTATAAGTTCTTCAGTAAAATGGAACTTTGTTCGCACAGTTTCACGAACATTTTCTCACAGTCACTGCGAAGTTAACGCGAGATTGATCGCGTGAGAAAACAGATCTGAACGTAAGAAAAAAGTTGAAGTAGATTATATGGGCGATGAAGAAGCTTTCGCCCGAGCTTTGTTCGAATTGTTCGGTACTCAGACTCGTTGGGATGCGTGTTTTTCTGACGAGTCTGAGAGAAACGTTCTTTCAATGTCTGTCTAGGTTTCCGTTTAGCTTGAAGGTTTTTTATTTCCCCGATTTAGGTTTGACTAACTATACACGATTTTTCGAACATCAAATGTGCGATCGTGAACAATTTACCACCGTCAGTTATTTTTTTCTCTTTAATCAAAACTTCCGATAACTTTGCATTTTTACAATCAAAAGCTCCGTAGCTTTTTGAGCTAATACAATTCGCAATTCCGTTCGCCTGCTATATTTTGTTAATCCGTATTTATCCTTGCAAAGAATTTCACATTTCCTAAAATTTCTCAATCCCTGTCCGCTTCGAATGCTCTCAAGGGATGAAGTAACTGCACTCCTTAAGATTTTCAAGGGTAAAAAGGTCAGACAAAGTTCTGATCGCGTCTCAGCTTTTTTACGTCTGAAACAGAACCGTTGAATTGTGGGTATTCGAGATTGCGAATCCACCCTACTTGCATACCTTTTACCTACAGGATGGACTGTAACGGGCAATTTTTGAAAAAGGTTCGGTAGAACGCTGCCACGAAATGGCCGCCCTCGCGCGCCTCTAAACTTTGCTTTCTGGTTTATGATACGAGACTTTTGGTACCGCGGGTGATGCGACGCTGTATCGAAGCCGGATGTAGCTGGAAGTCGATCACTAAAGTCTCATTTTTCAAATATCACGAGGCCGGAATCCGGGGAGTCGGATTTCTGGTTAGCCGTACGAGCATCGGAGTGTCATGAAAATACGACCGTAAAAACGAACAGCGTACTATCGGCTTTTATATTTTCGGAATGGAAAATTCGATCCTTTTAATGCGAATGCAGGTATTTGCGATACTTGTCGACCCTCAACATGTTGTTGAAAAGGGTAAAATCACCCCCTACGCTCCCCTTTTATGACGTAGCAGTTATCATCATACATAAAAGACACATAAAAGTCATCGAATGTTTATCAAATGAATAAAGTTACCGCGTCAACCTAGATTATTGTAAAAACAGTATTGTTTTCAACTTCCAACCAGAGAAACACGTTTCGCAAATAAATAGCATTTTTCATTGCCTTTTAATTTTCATCTGTTTGGCCACTTATTTTCGCTCGCGAGGTTTATTTATTTTTTTTTTTACTCCGCAAGGCAGCATTTCAGCGATATAAATATAATGATATAAATAACCCTCGATGAAAATCACCCTTAAAGTCAACCTCAAAAAATCGACGAATCAAGAACTTTTCGATAATGAAGTAAATTCTTTCGTTAATACCGATTGGACGTTGTTCACTATCAACGGACGATACTACGTTCTTACCGTCAGAGGTAGCATCTGTTATTTTTTCGAGCTAAACTGTAGGGATAGTGTCAACTCCCAAAAACTGCAAAATTGGCTCGTGAAAAAAAGAAGTTTTCAGTGTTTTTAGGTCCACCAGAGTGTACGAAAAAATGAATAGAATCGGCGATGCGAGCCTCGGGAATTTTCCCTTTCCGCTCCTTTCGCGTCTCGGTTTGCGTTGTAAATTTAACAAGTTGAAGAGAGTACAAGACCTCGAAGAACGAGGCAATGTATTCCCTTAAGCAGATTCGGAAGTTTCCTCGTTTCACAATCACAGGCTCGACCCGGCGTGGAAAATCCCCTTATCATCCGGCCATCTAACCCGAGAGCCACGCGGGTAAAAGTTGGGCCGAAATTATGTTGAAATTTAATCAAGACCGCGTCCGCTTGTCTCGGGAAAGTTAGAAGGCCCGCCTCTGCAAGGGTGGCCGATGTTCGCACACCGCGTTCCGCGCTCTTCTCCTGATCGCCGTTTAATCTCCGACGCCTCGGCCAATCCTCCGGGGACCGGGGTGCAGGTCGAAGGTGCAGAGCAAGGATCACGTGCGGTCCACAGTTGGAAGTTACCGGCATCAAATCCCGATCCGAGACCCTCGCCAATGTTTCTTGCGATTAAATTCACCAGGCACGCCGGTGTTCTTTGGGCCAGTACCTACGGCGCCAGCACTCGGCTTTAACTAGCGGTCGAAGCAAACAGCCCTTTTCGTTATACGGTTGCGTTCGCACGTGCTTCGAAACTTCGGTCAGCTGCAGGCGAGGTAAAAGAACTTTTCCCGGGCTGCTATCCCGACACCTAACCGCATTTCACCCGGATAATATCACCGGTATTTAAGCTCAACGAAGAGTTAGTTTATCGAGTTTCTTCGGCAGCTCGCTTCCTTTTTCCAACAACGCTGCCCGCTTCCCGGACTTCCTTGGACGAAAACGCGCGATAAATTTTCATTATACGTATACTTTCACGGTACCTTCTTTCGTGGCTTCTTTTATGTAGGTACAGGCATACGGAACCGTGACGCATCGCAAACTTTCAAATCGAATTATACCTGCGTGAAAAAAGGTGAGCGTTTTCACCGTCGCTTCAGCGGAGTTCAAGTTTTTTCAAACGAATCGATGGGTTGGATTCAAAATCATTAATAATGTCGTTGACGCTGCCTCGTGTCGTGATTTTCGATGCGTCTACGACACTTGGTCTCAAAATGTAAAAATTAAGAAACGAAGACGAAGCTGACCAGGAATTTCCGGCCCTCGAGTTTGATCAGCGATTTAATTGAAGCTCGGTTCTTCCGGAGCCAACCGCGTTAAATGAATCGGTGAGAATTAGCCGGGATTCCTTTTGTCGAGGAGGATAAAAAAGGCGGATCGCGCGGAAGCACGCAGGTATGTGAAAAAGGGAGAAGAGACAGGTAGGGCACTCAGCGAGAAAGTAATTGCATTACAATGGATCACTAGGGACATCTGGGACCGAGTGTGGTCCCCTGGTGTCTGTCTTTGTAACGGAAATACCGCTCGTAAAATTCGTCTGCCACGTCGTTCTTTCGCCCCGGAATACCTTTCACTAAATTGAAAATCACTTTCTGACGCTTCGAAACCGATGATTATTCGCCCTCCCTTTATTCAGCTCTCGTCGCAATTTTTTCACCCGGCGTTTCTGCCGGCTAACAAAGTTGACAAAGAGGCGGGAGTTCCAATTAGTATCTATAAGTCTGACACATTCGCCGATCGAGTTTTTCGGAACCGAATTCGTTCACTCGGAATTTTCAAGCGCGCAGGAAAGTTCGAAGCTTCGTCAGTTTCGAAACGTCGTCGATGAACGGTTCCATATCGGTCAAAAATCCAGAAACGAACTCTTCCTGCAGCCACGAACGGTTCGAACAACTAATCCGACAGTCTCGATCGCTACCGAAATACCAACTCTCTTTCATTTATTCTCTCCGGGGCTCTGCAAGAGGAACGTTTCAAACCCCACTATCGAATTCCCTCGCTTTTATTATACACGTATATCCTCCGGTGTTATTTATAACCGACTGCAGGCATATTTCTCCACCGTGGAAGATTCGAATTATTGTTGATGAAGAAAGAAGCACAAACAGCGAGCCGTCCGGAGGCGTGTAGACATTGCTAATGCAACTTTGCCATCCGGGCCGTGAATGGTCTTTTGTTTCAACTTAACCCATGCTCTGTTATCTGACTGACTTGGCATAGGAAACTGAGAGAACGAACGTGCGCGTGCATTTGATGCACAGCTTGCAGATAAACGGACGGACACGGCATTCTCCAAGTTACAGAAGTGGCCAGAGCCGAAGTATGGAGTTGACGTTACGAGAGGATGAAGAGTGCGAAAACGCGATAAAATCCTGAACGTAATCGAGGAAATTCAAGCCCGGAAGTGCAACGTCGAACGAACCGCAGTGACGGTCAAGCTCTCCTCGACGTCGATCGAGTTGATCGCCGGATTCATCCGCACTGATTTCTTCTCTGGACATCTTTTGATCGTGATACTTTTCAAGTTTGAACTTTCATTTCACGGATAGGTATCGCAAAAGCGTGGAACGATCGAGCTGTAATTTGAAATCCTGTCTTTGGATCTGACGCGACGCTCTCACGTATCTACAGTAAAGTGTAATTACGCGCCGACTGACATGCCTTTTGAAATTCGAACATCGGAGAATCCGTGACCTTATTGGCTTAACGACAATTACTCGATATCGAGGAAACGTTTTCCCGACATTTGGCTAATTGTAAGCTGCGACACTCGGGTAACGGAGTTCTGGAATTGTTTTTCACATTCCCAACTCTCTTTTGTATTAAATTCTTTTCCCATTAATTCTCACGACTTCTGCCGATAACGGCCCGTGTGGTTATGAATATCGAAACAACTTTACCGCACTATCGGTTATAAAATTGCGGCCAACCGCAGCACTCGTCGTAAATTTCGGCGCAACGTTGCTGATGACAATCCTCGAGTCTGTGGCCTTTCCGATTTCCGGTACCTACGTGGGAACGTCAACATAGGTATGAAAGCATGTACGTTTCGCGAGCAAATCGGGTCACCGATAAATAGTTATCAACTATCAACCGAACAGCGGTATCGCTGCTCGGTTTAAAATGGAACTGGACGCAGCTGGCCATTCGGATGCCAACTTGTTCGAACGGAAAGTTTTTTCACTCAGGTGTGAAGCGTATTGAATATTTGAATTTCTTCCAGGCTCCGTTCATTCTCAGTGCGACGAACACACAAGTGTCGAAATGAAGGAAATTGAAGGGAGAGCTGTAACACATCGAAGACCAATCCTGGAGAGTGGCGGTTTCGATTACAAGCCATCGTCTGTAATTGCTCGTTTACTACCAGCGAAGGACTTTTGCACGGCTCAAACTTCTTCTCACAGGACGTGTTGAAACGATTTTGACATTCTTCGTAGAGAGTTAGTCTCGCCTAAATCGATCTACTCGGCTTGTCACCCTCAACACTTCGCCACCTCTAGATGTCAAGCCGATTTCTATTATGATTTTCAGTAAGATTTCCGCATTTGTGAGACCGAACCCGAGAAGCTCGTAACCTTCGGTCGATCAATTTCAGAGCGAAGTTCTGTTAAACCTTTTTCTTCGTCATTAGAATGTCTCGTGCGAGTATTAAAATGAAAAAAAACAAAAAAAAAAAACGAAAAGTATTATCGATAATCGAGTGATGGAGAAAAATGCTCCAACACAATTTTCGTCTCACGCCGGAATAATCATTCAAAAGCTATTTTTAATACTAATTTTGTTTTATAACTAATTTTGTTTTTGGCAGATGCAGATGTATCGAAGATCGTACCCGTCTTCCTCTTTAGTGCCTTAGCGGACATTTTTACCGTTGGAATTCACATTTGCAAAATATTATTCAACCTGCTAGACGCCCCCGCGTTACAAGCGTCGCAAATTTTCTTGCGGCGTCCCTTTATTCGTCCCTTTTATACCGTAACAACTGGTATAAAAATTCCACCCACAGAGTTTGAAATTTACCCCAGAGAGCCGACCATCTAAGAGACTAAAAAGTGTGCCGCAAAGCGCTAATTTCTATTCTCTTTACAGGGTGTTTTGAAACATTAGAATCCAGCAGTGTTACAAGTAAACCGTTGAGCAGGTCGTGAATACTTGTGAAAAACACTAATGCGCGATTATGTTGCAAAGTGAGCAACGAATGGACTTTGTTTTAAAATGATAAAGAGATCTCGGTTTTACTTTTTCTGTTATTATTGCAGTTTTTGATATTTGCGTTTTGATTTTATTTGGTGAAGATACGTATTGAAATTCGTCTTTGAAGATTTTCGACGCAGACTTTGTCTTAAAAAAATATCGCATGTGTGTAATTTTTTCAATTTGTGCGACCCAATTTCACCGCAGCCTTGTCTCTTCTTCGCTTAAATTGAAAATCTAAGTAGACGCGCACAACTTGTCGCGGATTAAGGTAAAAGCAAGCAGAGGCAAACGGAAAATCAGGTGGAAAATACGATGATGCGATTTATTTCGCGTTTACGCCCCCCTTAAAAACAAAAAAGAAAAACTCGGAAGGCGTGGGTTTCAAGCATCTCAGACCTTCCGTCTGTCCTACGCGTCAACACCCCTCGGTAATCCCGGCACGGGTGTAAAAATCACGTCTCGGGAAAATTGCATCGCACGCTGTCAACATAATCCCCCATCGTCAACCATGTGTGCCGGGAAATTATTTCCGAATGGGTAATCCCCGATTGAAATAAGGAATATCAAATTTTGTTCCCGTTCGCATCGAGCTTTATAGAGCAGGCATATGAGAGTGTATAATATTATACGCATATTTCCTGTCGGTGGATTAAATTTGACAAACTTGAAACTTGACGACGAAGAAAAAAATCACCAAGTATCGCCAGATCTTGAGATGTTTTCGACAATTGAAACGAATGAACAGGGATTAATCGTTCGAGAAACTCAGTCGCTAGAATAAAGACTTCGTTGCATTTCGTTGCATTCGTTGTTGTTTTTTTTACTCAACTTACATAGCTTACAGGGAGTATTTTTTAATAAAGTCGGAACTACTCGAGGCAAATGAAAAAAAAACGGAACGGTTTATAGGTACTTTGGGAACGCGCGAAGAATCTGTTAATAAAGTTTTTACCTGTCGTCGTTTAAACGCTGTGTTGACCTGTATTGAATTCTCACCATGGTCGCTTCGCGAAGTAGGAGGTAATAAGTATAAATTTCGAAAGCTGTCGTTAGGCATCCTCCGTTAATACATCCAAGCTACCGGGAAGCTCCTGGTTATTATTTTTCCGAGGAAGCAATGACTTACAACGAAAACACAATTTTTTTCCACGTTCACACGATGATAAATTCTGCGAAAAATGATGAAGGGGTTCTCGAAGATTCTCTTGGCGGGGAAACAAATTTCTCAGAAGTAATGCATACCTATCATACGCGGGATATTTTACCCGGTAGATATGTTCGTGTGTATGGTGTTTTTTTTTTTTTTTGATTCCCCCTTCTCACCGGAAGCTGGAAAGCTGTGCAAGAAACTGCGCGGGTATAATATGAAGTATAGTAACGGGAAATTTCACACTGAATTCACACGGAGCGAGATTGGGAATGATGGACTTGGTCACGCGCTTCGTTATTGCCGAGCTTGTGTGAAACTGAGACAGACTGGCTTTTGTAGATTTCACATCTTTGCCCACCGGTTCGCATTCCTTCCGCCCGATTCTCATTTCCGTTTATTTTCCACGTCATTGCTGCAGGTCTGATGATGGCTCACCTTCGGAGAATCGAAAAATAATGTGTGAGATGCCTGCTTCGAGTTATTAAACTCGAAGATATCATTTTTTTTTTTCTTCGAGTGTACTGTAAGCTTTGAAAGTTCGAAAAAAACCGTAATTTATATTTACTGTATAAACGTCAAGAAGCTTGATTTACGTAATGCATTCACGCCCACCACGTAGATTCGTTTTTAATTAAAACCAATCGACTCTCGTAAGGTTGAAGGTATAAGACGGTAGTCGATTTTGACTTCGTATAAAGGCATCGTTCTCTTCAGAAGACGTGCCTTTTCCACTTAAGCTCTGGAATTTCTCTGCTTCTTGTCTTTGACCGAGTTATGTATCTTATACGTTAAAAATAAGGACAGACTTTTTTTTTTATTTGAATTTACTTCAAAGTGTAGTAAATAGACGAAATTTTCGGGATTACATTCTTTTCTCAGTTACCACACTCGAGCAGAGATTGCACGTTTTTTGAAAAGAACAGTCCCCTGCCAAGTCAAATTGGACCAACGGTGTACCTTCAACCTTGTGACATTCCCCCAAAATTCTCGGATTCGATTTTACTAGGACGTTCTGGAACGCGAATTAATGACAGTCGCGGTTTTTTTTCACTCTCGCATCTTCTTGACTTGCGACATTTTCTTTCCACCCTGTTTCCTTTTCTATGGATAGCTTTTTGTGCGATTCCAGACGTGCGGAGTCGAGCCAGATTTCTTGTAGCAGGCGAGTAGTAAAAACACGAAAAGAAAGAGGGATAGATTCGCGCGGTCGCGAAACGCGACAAGAGAAGAATTATTGTGTTTTCGCAGCTCCGCTTGACACGGTGTGATTGATATCTATCTGGATCGTATAAAATAAAGAACGGTTTTTTATAGCCGTGGAAGCGGTTTCAGCCTCCCGCCGGATATCGAATCCCTCGGATTAGTTGAAAATGAGAATGAAAAATTAGGAAAATTGCGAACCCTCGTCCCGAAGCTTACTCCAAAATGACAATATCGGAACACCTCGGAATCCCACACCGCTGGGGAAGAAGGAAAGAGGGAATATCGAAGGAATTGAACAGGGAAAAGGGGAAAAGTTGGCACAGTAAATTAAATTCATCGTAACACAAAATTCCTCTGCACCTGATCTGTGATGGAAAACTATACGTACAAACAAATTCATTTCGAAGATTCAGTTCTCCAAGATAATGACGTGTATTTTGCTATTTTTATTTATTTAAAGACTCGTTACAGTTTTGATAGTATTATTGATTCTCTCAGTTATTTGCCCAATGCTCAACGAGAGTAATAGTTTTCAATGTAAAAGTTCAAACTGCGCGAAAAAGGAACAAATACAAAGTTGCGCGATGAAAAAGCGCAAACTGTACTTTTGGTAAATTTTAACGGAGCAACTAGCCGCAAAGGTGAGGGAGAGAAAAAGAAAAAGACAAAGTAGTTCACTATTTTCATCGCTTTCGATGGCTCTTGGCAAATACTTTTATCCTCCACGGAATTGAACGGCAGTCGGTCCAGCTATGCATACAAATTCGTAGAAGAGCTCTGGCAATAATTACAGATATGGGTTAATTAATTGCGAGAAATGAGAAAACACTCACCGTCAATGTCAATCTCCTGAAGCATGGTCTGAAGTTCTTCGGCGCGTGCGAACTGCCCGAGGGAGCGCATAACTCGTCCCAGTTCTTCCTTGGTGATGCTGCCGTCGCCGTCCTTGTCGAATAGCCTGAACGCCTCTCTGAACTCTGTAAAAAATGGCGGTCGATAAGGTTCCTCACGAATGCCGATTGCCTTTCGACGATAGCGAAAACTAACGTCGTTTAAATGCGAAAATTGCGAAAAACGAAAATTTCCGCACTTTCGGCAAGTAGCGAGATTCGTCAGAACCGTAGGGCTTTAAATTCTTCCTGAAATTTTTCGACCGAATGAAAAGCCTCACCTGAACAGGGATTTGTCAGTCGCGGGTGGCCTGAGGGCGAAATTCGCTGCTTTTATTTTCCCCCTGCAGCGTGGGGTGGAAGTCGTGCAATTTGCTGTCCGGGAAACTGTGTGTGCAATCGTACATACCCGGTGAAAATACAGAGAACAAGAAGAAAGAAGCGGAGCGTAAAATGCGACCTGTTATACCTGGGATGCGTCCGTGTGAGCGTTTCTGCATCGGATGAACTTAGAGCGAGTTTGTGTGCTCGTGTTTCTCTTTGCGTGTGTGTCAAGGCATGTGCTCTGCACGAGTAAACTACGTGCAACTGTTCGTTAAGCCGACAATTCGATTCGCTCCTCCGCTCCAAAGTCACTGCGCGCATCTCCGACTGTTCGTGACGTTCCTGGTAACTTTTGCCTCAAATTCGTTGCAAATTTCTCACGGTTAATCTCCGGAGTAGCGAGGAATCGTGACGTGCAACTGGTTATCCGATAAAACTCGTTCCCAAGAATATCTGACACCTCCTCTACGCAGCTTGTCAGGACTCTTGGCACATTTCGTCGCAAAGCGCGTCTATTGTTCAACTCTCTAATTGCTTATACATGTATCACGTTTCGCTTCGAAGGAGAGAATAATGTTTAAATTTACAAGTTTGATTTCTGCTTTAATCTAGGGAAAGAGGAAATTTTTCAAAACTTCTACGCCGGATGGTTGATTCGTTTTTCTTTATTTCATAATGCGGACGATGAACTGCAACGCTGACGGCTGCAGGTCGTCTCGGGCTGAAATTGCTTCCTATTCTCGGACGAGATTTCTCTGTTGCGAGTGCCCGATTGTCCGCACGTGTCCGTCTAGGGTGTAATCGACAATTCGATTATATTTGTCGGGAAGAAGTGCAGGAGAAAGCGAGTCACGTTTTCACCGAGTGCCAATCACCTTTACTCCGACTACGTTCGCTTCGTAGAGTACACCAGAGAATACAGTAAACGTCTTCACCTTCCCACTTTATTCAACTTTGTAAATATTATTTACCGGGGAAAATCGATTTCCGTTAGAGTCAACAATAGCCAGAAGTGAAAATCATTTTTTTTCGGTGAAACAAAAATTGCAATCAGAAAATATACATTCGTATGGATAACTCGACGGTTGAAGGTGAAGTAAAAAGAACGAAATCTTCGAACTATAGCTGAAAAAACTCGAGGAGTGGTAAAAATCAACCTAATCGTAGCCTACTCCAATTATTTTCGGTTATTCATTTTTCTGACTGACAACTTATATTACACGTGCAAACCTACATGCCTCCAGGCAGCGAAGCTTGAATATAGTCCGGCTTGACCAAAAGTTCTGAAAAATTATATCGCATTTTGCATACGTCACTCGTAAACTTTTCCCTCTTCGCTTATCTCGAAACTCGCTGCAAGGTTGAACTTTTTTTCAGTGAAATAACTCGTTCAGATTGCGAGGTGAATAGTCGCTTCGTAAAAACGCTAGGAAAAGTCCACTGCCGTAAACTGTCATTCATTGTACATTATGCCAGTGTTTGTCATTAATTTAGAGCTATCAAAAACTGTCTATCGATATTTACCCACTTTCTATGTGAAAATATTTCGAGCAAATGTCAAGCTTTTAAATTTCTCGCCAACGAATTATCAGCTAAAATAACATAATCGTCCTCGGACATTCGCGAAAAATATGAATAACATTACACGTGTTATTTGAAAAAAACCAGAAAAGAGGTTTCCTTTCATTCCGAAATAACAAATGCTGATAGCATGTCTTGCCGTAATCCCAAAAATCGTCCTCATAGCAGGAATGGAACTCGTCTCCTTCTCTTTCAGGAGACAAATCGTCGGCTTGATTCGGTCAGCGGTCGAATAGCGTGGACGAAAGGACGGACAGGAAGGTTTACAGTGGCTTAAATCGAGATAACCTGGTTCGGGGTGAAAATAATACCGTCTACCGGAGGAAAACGTCCCTAGCCACTTTGTCGGGGTGCGACAACCCCTTCTGTCCCAAATCGCAAGGGCGAAACAACGCCATAGGTAATTTATAAACCACCCATCGCAGGAATGCGGGTAGAGAATCGCCTGTGGTTTCTGTACGTGAATTTGGGGAAGCGATAGACCTTGTAGTTCGGAGTCAGACGGTCCAAAAATTTTCCGAAAAGCATTCCGGGTCTGTGTGTTCAAATTTTATTTTGCTGTTAATTTCTTGAGTCTCGAAGTTTCATCATCACTCGAAGACGATAGAAGAATTATGCGAATGAGAAGTGTAAGGATTTGAGGTTAGAAATCTCTTTTGTCCCACCTCGCGTTTTGCAACATTAATTGCAGCCGTTTCCCGAATGAGGGCTTGGTTTTTTTCACCTTGTTATTAGCCGAGCGACTAACGAAGAGATTTGCACCCTTAAGTTTTTACGTGAGTAGGCATTACGCTCCTTTTCGAACGGAGAGAAAAACGCGATATAAAAATGGCGCAAAAAAACTCCTTATCGTTTTATCGCTTTCAGCTGAGCGATCTTCCCTCAACGGTTGGTGCAATTCACGCGTTTTCGATAGAATTTACATGGCATGCGTAATATGATATTCATGCATAAACATGGAAACGGCATGAGTCTGAACTCTGAGCGAAGCATCGTCTTGGCTCCGGAATCGTTCAACCTTATTTGACCGGCTGAATCGCGCACGGAGGAATTTAATAGCGCAGCGTGATAAATAAAAATTCTTCCCGGTAAACTGCGGCTGCGAAATCCATCGGTGGGGTTCGTTTCGCACTAGAAGATCTTCTGCACGCATCCGCAACGTGGACGTAAACGTTACGCGTTTTTATTGGTTAGTATTGGAAGTTTTGCACGATGTTCGCAGTGGTGTTATACCGACGCAGCATAAAACCCTGTGTGTCTACTTGTACCGCTTTGCAAAACACTTCACTCCGTCTGTCGAGAGAATAAATTCGTAAGTACGTGACTATATTCGAGAAAATTGATTCGGGCCACATGGAGATAGAAAATTTTCTGAAACGCATCAAATTTCACCGTTGTGGGTGAGACATGTTCCGCTTGAATCGTCCCGGCATTGCAGCAGGTAGACCTTCGTGCTATCTCAATTAACACAAAGCAGTGGTAAATTAAATACTTGTAAACGTCGCGGCTGGTATAACAATAATCTTCTCTTCATCAACGAAAATCCACTTTCTATGGAAATGTGTACTCACGTAACGAGAAATGTAATTCAACTGCAGTTCCAAGTCATTTCATTCCTCGAGTAAAAAGCAACGTGGTCCGATTATAAAATTTATTAATTTCGTATTTCCTCCTGCAGGGATTGCTGTTGGTATAAATTAATTCATTCGAGTAAACAAAGTTTTCGATTGTTGGACCGAGATGATAATTTCTCTCAAAACACTTTTAATCCAAACGTTACATACCTACAGAAATTACTTTTGCATTTCTCTTTAATAACACAAAAATTGCAAAATGTATTCCGGCAACTGTACACGCGTTTTCTTGACGACGAGTCGAATAGAATTTGTATCCATGTATCAAAATTTGCGTATACGATCTGATGCTAACGTTATTACCGTACATATGTACGTGCGGAGAGGTTCTGCATATGCATACGGCAGCCCCTCGAGGGGTTCGTGAGGCTCTGAAGGCGGAATTTGAAGGGTTCCAAGGAGCGCGTGTTAAGCCATAATAATACGGTTTCCGTTACAGCGAGGGAGTTGAACTGCTTATAAGAACCTTGACGAAAGGGAATAGATGAGGACCGTCCGTGAAACTAAACTGATCCCTTTGTCCTGAAGTAAATGAAATAAAAAAAAAAAAATATAGAAAACAGTGCTTTCGATGCAAGTAACGGGTTGTACAGCACTTCGCAGGCTTCCGACCGTGGGATCGATAATATTTATGGATCCTTCGCAGTGATTTCGGGTAATTCATAAGTGTGTACGTATAACGCACGGCATCGATTTCCTGTGGGGGGGATTTTTCCATCGGGGTGACAGGGGGGCTAATCGTGAGAATATCGAAGTGCGGTTGGAGTGTGTAGCCGAGCTTTAGGAAGCAGAAATTATTGGGAAAAGGGCTTGCGTATAGCGTATATTCCATCATAGGCACCCTTGGCTCCCTCGCGTCTCGACCGACGAATCAGCAGATCCTCGAGAAAAGGCGCGATATTACCGGGAGATTCAGGCTCGGTGAAATATTCATGGAACACGTGTATACCCGGTAACTCGATTACTCCTCACCGTACGCGTTGCGTTAGCATGATTCGTTTCGGAACCGCGCGAGTTTCCGAATTTTCCACTTTCGGCTGGATCCGTACCTCAGAAGGTTCTGGTGTGAATCGTCTGATCGCCCGGATTTCTGGACATATTTACTACGCTTCAAGGGAGCTTACGCCTTTGCCTACCAACTTCTAGCCAAGAAGTTGCGGTCGTGCGGAATGAGGGAAAAAATTCGCGACCCGTTTGCTAACGGAAGGATGACGAACTGTGATCAGGGAATTCCGGTGACAGATTGAGTTTCCAAGCTGACGTACAAGCGACGCCTCTCGAGGGAACGAACATCAGCTTTCAAGAGGGCGGACAATTTGATCCCCGAGCTCGTACTTTTCCCCAATAAAGATTAGCTTGTTGGTCGCGAGGAGAGGGGCGATCATCAGACGGCAAAGATCTCTTGGCGAAAACTCGAAGTATCGCGTCAATTTGTTATGCGGAATTAGATCTGCTAGTTCATTAATTCTGCACCGGCTGCTTGCCAGTTAATTGAGAGACCGATGTCTTTGTTAGCGCGTAATGAATTACCTTCAGCGTCGACCCTTCTGGTAGAAATGAGCGGTATCGTTGAAACTGCCTGGATGTTTCTGCCTCGCGTGCCTGTCAGATTAAGTGAAACATTCACAGAGAACGAATTTCCGTACCTACGAAGAGGAAGCTTCTCTCTTTTTTTTTTTTATCCAGGAGTTCCGTAAGAGGATTGTCTTCTGGCTCCTTGGCTCTAGTTATGCCTCCAGCGCCAGACGTGACACGATAAAGGGGCCAATGATCTCCGCCCGACTCTCTCTACTATCTCATTTCGAACATTTTCGCGAGAAATAAGATCTGAGAAACTGACTCATATTTCTCTTCAACAAGCTGCGCCGACGCCACAGGTGGTAGATCAAAACGCAGCGTGTATATGTATAAGTGTGGAACAGGAGTCAAGAAATTTTGCTGAGGAAATGTTTTTTCGCCACAGGAACACTGAATTCTTCTTCAATATTTCATTTCTGATTATAGTGGATACCTAAGAGAATAAGAGGGTACAGTGTTGGCGCCCCGACGTGTGTTTGTGTGTGAAAATGTAATCAAGATATGTCCATGACCGACAAGAAAGTTATCCCAGGTCGATCTCTCCAATTTTGGTCTAGTACACACATGTTTTAGCGCGTCGAAAACTAAGCGTCACGTATTTTTGTTTTATAGGCCACGAAACAGTTTGAGGGGATGGAAACGAGGGAGATTTTCCCAAGGATGGGCATCCATCGAAATGATTTCTTGATGTATTTAAACGAAACCAACGCTGAAACGTTTCATTCATTAATAGAACCATTTCAGCGTTGGTTTCATTTAAATCTTTGGCGGTCGGTTTTACCACCTTGGAATGTTTTATGGCCCATTAAAAAAAAAATACTTGTTGCTTAGTTTTCGATTTACTACGACATGTATGAACTATTAGGTACAAAGTCAGAAAGATCGTCCTGCGATACCTTCTTTGTAAATAGTGACGATATCTTAAGGTGTCTAAAAGTAACCATTCGTCAAAACTTTGTCTGCGGCTCCTCAGGATTCGTCGACACTTTCCATACAGACAATTGGAGAACGAAATCATAACTCGACGAGCCGCTCGACGTGCTCACCTTTCATTTGTGCCTTGGTGATGGTGCTCCTCGGCCCTTTTTCATGGTGGCTCTTGGTGGCGGAGGCGGAACGTTGCGGTGTGGCGGGTAGGGCGAAGAGGAGGTTGGCCGGAAGTCTTGTTGCGCCCGACGGTGTGCTCGGTGTGTTCGAGGTGGGGAAGCTCACGTTACCCGGAACCGTCGTCACAGGAACCGGAAGCGGCAGTGGTAGGGCATAACTGTCCAAAGTTTCCTCCGGCGACGCGATCTGCATCGACGATGACGATATCATTGGTAATTTTGATGGTCCGCCCGCCACTTCGTCCCCCGCACTGCCGCCGACCACTCCGCTGGTTTGCCGCGTCTGAAAAATCGGGGAATTTCTCTTTCAAAATGTCTCTTCAATTTTCCGATTCGAGATACGAATTCTCGTTGAATTCCGTCGGTCCTTGAACACTTTTCGTTACACCTATAATACCTGAAATCGATTTGATTATTCCGTGAGGGACGGAATTGATCGACGTAGTCAACTGTGAGAGCGTTTACCGCAAGAAAAAAAACCTTTGACGTGAAATAATTGGGTTTCAGCCTGCCTGATATTTTTATTCCTACTTTCTGGATCGTTGTAAATTGTTTAGAGGGGAACCCCAAACATCCTTGTACCTACGCAACAATATATATCCGGTATAAAACGAAACGACGGAGGAGGCAATCGAGCGATACTTTAGGCGGTTCTCAAAGAGGGTGGGAAAAGTCCGGAACGATATGAGCTAAGACCCTAAACGAAATTACTATTGGCTTGAGGAAGTTGCCGGTATTGGCCACTTCTCCCTCTGAGGTCCTGCTTTTCCTGGTCACATGTGACCGATTGAGACTCGATCCTTCCCTAAGTGCGTTGTATAACACGCCTGCGACTCGTGAAGGGTGCCTTTATGGACTCTTTTGAATACGAAAAGGACCAATCGATTTCTCGACAGCGAATTGACGTGTTTTCGATAAAATAAATGCCCCGCGAACTCGACAAAAACAGAGAGAGGAAGAAAATGAATGAGTTTGCTGATAAAATTTCGGGGAACCTGGGATAATGGGAGCCTGCGGGTAATGAGAGCAGTGTAAAAATGGATTTTTCCAATGATCGTATTTTTGCAATTATATAATATAAATTATGAGTTTCGTTAACAATTTACTTTAGTAGCCTCTCATTCCCCCACGCAGGGGGGCAGGGGGGCAGGGGGGCCCAAAAGTTTTGCTGTAATATATGTATTTCCGAATCAAATTTCCGAAGAAAATTTTTCATTCCGATTAATTGACTTTCTGAAATAGGTCAACCGTCAAAAATATGATTGTATTTTTTGGGTGTAAGTTTAATTTTTGTTAGAATTCTGTCACACAAACAGCGGCAAAGATATTGCTTCAAGAATTTTTTTCGAGTAGATCGTAGGTGCACGAAATGGCGAGGCCATTAGGAAGTGGCTTTCTTATTTGGTTAACAAGCTAAGAGACGGACTTGAGTTCAGGGAAAATTTTTTTCTGTTCAGTATTTCGTAGCGACTTTTCCGAGCAATTTACTGCCGCCTGAGTGAATCTAGTTATCGTTTTTTCGTGACCTAAAAATCGAGCGAACTTTCTTATAGAAGTAGCGTTGACTTTGTTGCTCTAACAGCGAATCACCAATAATCAAATTGTCCCGATCGCCGTCGGTCACGGAGGTGAGAAAAAAGGTCTGGTCACGCGAAAATTGATCTTCGTTGCTTAAAGGGCGAAAGAATCAATTTCGTCGATTCAATGGAGGCAATTTTCGCGAGCAAAATGCAAGCTTTCGCATGCCGGTTAAGCAGAAGAAACGAGCTCAATATGAGGGCTGCGAATCCGTTCGATGGAATTCCTTTTATACCCGTCGTGTAAGCTGCACCCAGCATGAAAACGCGATACAGAGATTTGCCCGGTGGAGAAACCGAGCTTTTTTGCCATCGCCACGGCTCCCAGCCGCCTTGCCTTCTTTTATTCTTTCGAAATAATAGTAGCATAAACTTTTCGCCGCAGACGTGCCTTTGTGTGTCCACTGTAACGGTCCGAAATTGATCGAATCAGTCTCACGTTGGCACACGGCGAGTGTGGATGACGAGTATCTTCCACTCGGAGAGAAGGAAACTCGGATATAGCCGAACGACGGGGGCGTAATGACTTGATCAGTTTCCTGCAGTGCGGAGAAATCCTCCTCCCCCTGTGTTCATTTCACCTTTATACCTTTATGCAGAAGCATCCGGGCTCCAGGTTCGATACAAATTTACTTTGTTTCCTCCTCTCAGTTCGCCGATATATAGCTGCAGAGATGGCTGATCGAAGATTCTATCCCGTGATGCTAATACAAGATCAAATTTCGTTTCATCGTCCACGTCAGTCGTTGCACGGGGATTCCGGCGAATAAACCGAGCGAGATACCTAAAAGATCGAGCTTTGTATAAAAGAAAACGGAAGGATTGGCACAATTCTGCGACAGGGTGTACAGAGTTGTTTTTTCTTTGATTTTCTTTTGCAATAGAAGGTCACAGATGCGTTTCGACAAGTCAGTGATTCAGAGAACAGGTAAAATGAATGTTTCTATTAGCTTGCAATATTCTTCGAATAGCTTGCAATATCTTTCAACGACCTTCGACAAGTATCTTACACCTTTGAAGCATCCGCACAGTCTGTCTCACGGATGGCGGTATTCTTCCATTGGCAGAGTTTCGAAATTTCGCGTGTCACTTCGCATTTTATCATTTTGCTCGGCCGAATATCGAGATCGGCAGGATCCAATTCTGATCCGTTTGTTCTTCAGATGCCAAAAACATTCGTGTTTTGATATGCGGATCAAATTCAAATACGCCGGGCTCAAACTTCACGATGTATAAATGCAGATATAATAATAACAACGCTGATACTTTAGGAATATTTCAACGGAATAAGCGTCGAGCAGCATGGCCGGAGTTTCCTCGCTGTTATTTTGCAAACAATGTTCACTCCCAGACACATCCTTTTTTACGCACCAATTCGGGCGTTTAGGGAATAAAAATTACCTCTAAAATATAACCTGGAAAATCGATTTTGTTCAATTTCTGGGTAACAACGTGATAGTTTTTTTTAAAACTCATGTACTACATCATCGATTAAGTAAAATCGGTGAAACGCACCTGGGGTACTTTCATCGTGAGTGCGGAAAAATTCAACCCTTCGAACTAGAATTTTCAAGTAAAGGAAAGTGCCGATAAACGGCACGGACAATTTAGCCCGGAGTAAGATCGAATTTAATCCCGGCGGGATGCAAACTTTCTCGAGGAATCCTGACCGAACCCGTCGGAAGCCGCTTGTCGCCGACGTGCCCTCAGCCAGCCACAGGTGGCAACGAAAGTCGCTGGTGTAAGATTTCCAACCCCCAGCATTCATAATTTCAAGACAAACGTTTAAACCTCGTAACTGTATTAGATTTCCGAAGCGTGTCGCCTAGCTGCGATTTTCCGGAACACATCGTTCGGGGGTTCAGAGGTACTGGATGAACGTAGATGGAATTCCCGGAATACGTTGTGCTTTTGGAATTGATCCAAGCACCGGGAATTTGCGGAATAGCTGACCAGTGAATTATGCGAGTCGAGCTGTTCTCTCGAGATAATATACGAAATTATAGGAATGCGCGTCATTAAACGATGGAGATGAAAAGTTGGCGCGATTTTCATGATTGACCGAGTCGAACGACCGTAAAGATGCAAATGAACGGTGTAACGGAACGGTGGCGAAAAACATTCTGGAACTCCGTACGATGGTACAGAAAATGACTCGAGGATAGTAAGGAGTATGCTAATATGCCACCCTTGAGGCGGTCTTGATGAACCGGATCAAGCTCGGAGCCTTCTAAATCTCGACGGGAATCACCGAGCAACAGTAACGTTCAAGCCGGAGGAAATATACCTGGCTATGTATTACAGCGCGGTGCTCATCGCAGGATAGCGCTGTTATTTGGCAGTGGAAATTGAGTTCATAACGGCGACGAGAGACCCTAAAACCCACGCAAACGATCAACTCGCCCTTTGAAACCGAGACCCGTAGTAAATGAAGGCTAATGAGGTAATGTCGTAATTATCTCCTAATTACCGACAGAATTGATTTTGCTTAGACGAATCCTCCTCCTTACCGTTTAACCAACGAAACGTCGTAATCTTTGGAATTTTGAGTAGCGCGATGCAGCGAGTATATGTATACAGCAATTAACGATGGATCGAGAAAGAGTTTCTAATTGGATGGACGAACGGACGAATTGCGGTAATAAAATTGAATACGACCGAACGTGTTTTGAAAATGGAATTCGCATTGCCGAACAAACAGGTATTATCGATTGGCGGAAAATGTGTGTGTGTGTGTGTGTGTGTCGAATGTTACGCATAAGATACTATTGGATGCGTGGAAAACAGCCGGGTGAATCGGACGTTAAGGTGGATAACGAGTATGGCGAGAATTATTGAATAATACATTCGCAACTTGATTATACTTGTTTTCATACAACCCAACCTAATCCTAACTCACAAACCCGTAAGCGACTTCGGACCTTTATTACCGTCATTAATCACAGTCCAATTGACTCCTCGGCAACGGTATATTACACGAATGAAATTACCGTGGGTCAAGAAGCGAAAAAGCGGAGTTTGAAGTTTCATATCCAAAGTGGAATTCACGAAATTGAATGAGGAGGGTAAAAAAGAGAAGAAAACAACCGTGAAATTGTGCACATATTTTCTCATGTCGCAAAAGAGTTTCGCATAATTCAGGAACGATTTACGCGGGCGGTAAAACTTTTTACGTCCAGCAGCGTGTGGTGGAAAATATATGAAAAATAATGCACCCTACACGCGACGAAGGAAATAACTGTTCGCAAACTCATTTTTTCCTCTACAAGAGAGTGTTGTAATATTTGGTGTGTTTTTAAACGTGCCTGTACAAGTAAATTCGGAGAATTTAGTAACCGCTTATCGCAATCCAAGCTTGCGGATTCCGGTAATCGAGACTGTAACTCGAGTGGAAATTGAAAGCGTCAAATGTCGGACAGGTCGCGGTGAAAGCAAATATCGAAAAGCGGAGTGTCGGGTGTTTCCAGCAGGTGTGAAATATCGCAACGATTAGGAAAAGGTGGATATTGTGAGACGTAATTGGCCGCGATGTTATCGCCAATGACAACTTTGAACAGCAACGGCGGCTTAGCTCCACGACAGTAATTAGAACGTCCTCGGCACGCGAATATTCGCGCTGAATGTTGTTTGCATTTTAACAAAACGACCGCCTAGCGGGCGTCGTATCATTCAGGCAAACACGGACTCGCGTTTTTACCGTGAAAGCTTGCGAGTCGTTATCTCTTCCTCGCTCACGCCGCTTTAATGGACACTCATCCTTCCCGAGTAATCGCGTCCAGTCCGTTTATCGACCCGATCCTACCTCGCATTTTCTCCCATACGTTACAGGTATGCGTGCTCGTCGGACGTTACGACGTTTATGTTCACCTCGAAGCCGACTTGTGTCGTCCCTTCGAAGGCGTCGGAAACCGCAGTCGGGCCGCGGCCGTGACGCCGTGCGTCGCGACGCCAGCCCCTCTCGTCCGGTTTCTTCGATCTCGTAAGTTACGATTTTTACAAGTTGGAACAGTTTCGAGGGAATAAAGTTTACTGTAATGTCAATATGCGATCAGAGGACAAGTCGGTGAAGCTCCGAACTCTTTTAATTTACGATTGTTCGTATTCATACGAATTATTTCAACAATAAATGCAGGAAGATTCAATTTCTGAAAGAATTTTTATATTCTATTTTAACATCTTTGTTATTTTATAAACATATCTTTTTTTATCATTTCTTATTATTTGAAATTTTGATATCAAAATTTGCGATGGTTTTGGAGGACACTCATTTTTTACACGATTAGAACCAGTGTCTAAAAACTTTTTGAGTAAAATCTGTTCGAACAGGAAGTAGCGTTATACTTGTTTTACAAAGGTTTACTGATACTATAAATTTCATGTCCATTAAAAAAGTTTCACTGACGTGTGCTCTAAACGAAACGTAATTTATTTGAAACGAGTACTTCTGAATTGATTACATAATTCGTTGGCCTATAAACTGAAATTCACATCATCAGGTTCTTATTCGAACGAACCTTTCCTGATCTGGGTGTAACCGCAGCAATAATGGAAGCTAATTGTCTTTCTATTTGAAATTGCGAGATCAATTTTTCGCCATTGTTAGAGTAATGCAACGTAACTTTTTCGTGGTTTCAAGGTTCAATTAAAAATACTCTTACTGTCAGATTGAATAAAAGACTTCCAATTTCGTGAACCCGTTGTATTAAACTTTAACTGAAACGAAAGGGACTCGATATAAACAAAGCGGATGTATAATTCTCATTTTGGGAGCAAAGTCACGACGTGGGATTCGTTTTAACGGAGTCGTCTGCTAAGATTTATCGGTTCGAAATCATGCCGCGAGTGATTAACCTTCGGGAGAGCGAATAGCCGTTGTTAACTTAATCGCATCAAATTTCCCATTACCTACTTCGGCGACCGTTTGCCTTATGCCCCCGAAACTTTTCGGCTTATGCCTCGTTCTCGGTAAGCCAGCTTCTGTTTTTTGCCTGCAGCGCTGCTACCTTGAGCCATCACTTGGAAACTTTATTGGGTTATATACTCATACTTTTGATGGTTCGGTGATGCTCCGGTTGTGAAAATCTGCGGATCCCACCCGGTGGCTTCTCTCCTCGAAAGGAAACCTCCGCTTTCTCGTCCCTCTCCCTTCAAAGAAGATCCGAAATCAATTTCACGCGCGTGGTTCATTGTTTCAAAGAAAGAAATGACCGGCTTTCGAAACAGTTCAATAATCCCGCTTCGCGCTTTTTCTGCAACTCGGCAAAAATTGCGGGCTGGTGAAATTTAACGCTAGTCGAGTTAGCGCGGATTAGCATTAATCACAAGGTTAGCGTTACCTGGATCCTGCCTGGAACCTGGCCGTTCACGTTCTCTGAATATTTCACATCGCTCACGGACAATCTCTTCGAGCCATTCGATTACAAATCGTTCGAACGCGACGAGACGCCGAAGCTTCAAATTGATCACGATTTTTTACTCGATGTTACGTGACAAATATCTCACATAATATTGGCACGGATTTTGCTTTACCGTAGAGAATTTGATCGAGCGAATCAGCTCGCCTCGAATCAATCTGTGTTGTAAGCTCCTTTGCCTCGCAGAGCTCGAGCTCAATTTTTTCTTCATCTCAAATTTTCGTCCCAGGTTAATAGAGTCTGCGTCTTCGGAGTTTTGAATTTAGGTCTCCATTTTCACGGTTCGCGAGCTTTTCTCCTGCGGACAATGTTCATCTTGAAAGCTCGGTCCGGTCAATTTTTAAGAGAGTTTCAACAACACTCGCAACTAATCTTCGTCTCTTTACATGGATTTTTTTTCTAATACACCGTGGACTTTGTATATTCTTTCAAGGTCGAACCGCAAATTTTCTTTTTATTATAATATTGTATACATGTATATATATATATATATATATATATTATGTACATCAGTATAGATACTCGTTTCCTTTTTTCTTGCCGGGACACTTTTTACCGGAGTCAATGAAGCGCCGCATGCTAAAAATCTTCCTCTCCACATTTCTCATGGTCTTTTTTTCATTATCTTTACTCATCCTTGTAATATTTTTTGTCTTGATTTACACAGCTTTCCTTGGGCTACTAAAAATCCAGAGTTGATTATTTCGTTACGTCTACCTATATTTGACATAATGAGGGGATTACATGTCTCCTTTATTTCTTCGTCCCCTCTGTCTCTGACCCAGCTTTTTAGCGGCAATAAAACACTCCGAACTCTACTGGAGACCATTCAGCAATGTCGATTTTCGACGCTCAGAGTTCAACCGAGGATTCCTGTTAAATTGTCACTATGTTCGTTGGAGCTGATCTGGAATGGGGCGCGTCGTTTGAACTAGATTACAACGACCTTCGTGCCCGAGAATCGCGTGCATTCTTTCACGGATCATTTCATCCGCCATCCACCTCCCTCGCATTGTTTCGCAGGATCGATCTTTCACCTGTTTCACGTTCGAAATTCGTCCGCAGAATACATGTATTTGTAACGAACGATTAATTAGGCCGCAAAACCACCCGCTAATTACTCGTGAATTATTCTATTAGTCTTACACAAAAGAAGGTTACTTCCGTATGTGCAAAGTTATACCCAGAATGTCATTCTGGATCCATGAAACTAACGGTGAAAATTCTCTCCTTTAACGGCCAGCGAAGAACACAAGATTTCCGACTTCGGCACCGTTCATCTTGCGATAAATTCTTCGAAAATTGGCGAACCGAGATCTACGTGGAAGCTGCTCTTCCGCTTATCTGGATTGGAGTGGTAACAACGCGAGATGCGCTGCCGCAAATGATTCCAATCCACCCAACAATGGACCGTAAGCTGACAACGAACCGATCGAGTTTTACTGCCTGCTCGGCGACTAGACAAAACTTCTACAGATGGCACATTTAACCCTTGTCGCTATTCAGCTGCGATTTTTGTACGTGAAATACACGATGATTCCTCAGTTTCGTTAAGCACAATGAGAGATCTCAGCTTCTGAAAAATTCTACAACTCATCCAACGTTGACGCATATCTTTGTTGGAAAAGCTGCGATAGCGGAAACGCTAATGAAACGAATGTATTTTTCTTTTTGGCAATTAACCTGCAATTAACACGGGATATAAATTAGCTGCGTTACGATTCCGTCCACCACAATTTTTAACGATAGTAATACGGTATGAGAATTACTCTCTGATTATAATATTCGGAAATAAATGTGCGGTTTGTGTTATGACGATAATTAAATTGTACTTCGATTTTTTTTTTTATGAAAACAGATATTCAACCGAGAGTTGGATGCGGAATTACGACAATTATCAATGGCTATAACATATAGTTTATTTCACCATAGATACACGTAGAATTATATGTTTATCGAAACACGTAATAACTGCAAGAATTTACGGATGCTGAGTTAATTACATTTTCGAAATTGTTGTATTGATTCACCAAGCGTCAGGCAGGCACCGAATATGATCGGTTTACTATCTGTTATTGGATTTTTGCGAGTAGCCAAAGGTTGCTTCTGTATTGTCCAGCTGCGGAGCGGATATGAGCCCATCTGTTCATAATTACGAATTAATCATTAGCTCTTGGGTTTCGATGTGGTTAACGTTGACGAACACGAATGACGGGTTGAGTTTGATTGTTGTTCATGTTAGTCACGTTATTATAGCGTTTTCGTGATTGGTGTTTGTGATTTGCAAACTTAATGTTAGAGGGGAGAAAACCGAGTGTTTAAATAAATATTCCCGCACTTGATTTCGCGCGTTATGTATTAACTTTTGGGGATTAGAAATAAGACAAGTCATGGGTGTCTATATTGTCGATGTTGCCTGAATGTTATACTTATAAGTGTCTGTGTGTTACGGAGTTGAATAGTTAATCGTTTGATGCAGTTAGAAATTTTGCCAAAACTCATTTTAGTGTTGCCCAAATTACACGCAAATACTGTAAACATTTTTCCTCACGAATCGATAATGCAGCATAATAAATATTATCTAGACTTATCTGTAATCAACCAGTAATTTAATCGAGCGTGTAACTTTTCGCAGTCGTCTATATTAGATACGTAGCTTCGGAGTGCGAGCATAGTATGTATTTGGAAAATTGATAATAAAATATGTAGCGTGTGGTTTGAAAGTTTGTAATTTTATTACCCTCCGGCACTTATTGTAAGTGCAAATAATAAAGAAAGAGAGAAAAGAAATCAATTCCTTGGCTGCTTCAAGAGATACTAAAAACGACGATCGCTGGTATAAAGTAAGAACAGAAGTTACGGAGGGCTATCATACCCACTTACATCTACAGACACCCCGAAGAATCAAGTTAACCGAAGTCGATATTGGATTAAATTCGTACCGAGTGAACCAATCCGAAAAGTCAACATGAAAAATTTTATCGTATACGAATTTTACGATCGTATACTTCATCACGACTGGTATGAGAGCGAATGTATTATTTGTTTACAATAATGTTTTTCTAGAGGACTGTTTCAATGGCTTCGGGTCTATTTCATTCCTCGACCATCAATTTTGCTCTTGGTAGGATATAAATGTTATACAATATGTTCCTGTTAAAAAAGAAGGCAATCCTCGTTTTCAGCTTGTCAGATTCGAATCGTAATCCGTTATCAATCTCAATCCCAACGGCAAAATATGAAACAATCGCACAATCATTGACCCATCATATTCAATAGATCGGAAAATTTCTGAGTACAACTTCACTGATCGATCTTGTATAGAGGATTCTAAAAATCTCCAAATGTAATGTTATTCGGCACGGGGGTAAATTTTTGCGCTGTGAATTGTTCCATTGTTCCATATTACTACATCTCTTTAAATTCTCGAAAGCCGTGCAATTGGCGTCGATATTTTAATAGGTCATAGCGTAAGCCCCGTCACCCTTCGAAGAAGAAGAATGGGTCAGATTCGGAGGTCAAGGCCAAATAGATGTGCCTTGCCGAATAACCGTTCCTTGTTGCACGTATCATAGAATTCAAGCAAACGTAGAATCCGAAGGCAACGACAATCCTTAGTCTTCGTTCAAACTTTATTTATTTAAAGAACTGTCATTCGTCCATGCCGGAATTAGGGTAGTTCAAATAGAATGTTTTCCGTTTACAGTTAGCTCCGAAGTTCAAACTAGTTTTATCCACGTCTTGCGAAAATTGAACTAAAGCTAGTGATTGTAAGACTGGGATGTCGGTGGGTGCAGATATCTAATAAACTTTTGCGGCACACCGCAATTTTCGATGAAAAAAAATTTTTTTTTTTTCATTCTCTTCGATTCGTTCCGACGAACGACACCATTGTTGAACGTGAATGGTCTGAAGTGGTTCGGTGTCCTCGAACCACGAAGACGAGGGGATGCCGAAGAGCGAATAGAAGCCGTGGCTATACATGTTTGAAGTAGCAGGCAGCAAGCAGCGTAGCCAAAAACTCGGCGGAAATGCGCCGCGATTGTTATCCGCAATTCCGTAGGTATTCCGCCCGAAAGAGTTTTAAAAAATTGCAAATATTCTGCGCACATTCAGGTCGTTGGATCCGAAAAATCGAGACCTTTTGCACTCGACCCGTTTCACGCGTTCGAACGAAACGCCGCCGCCAGCAATTGAATCGGTTCGATCTATAATCGACGCAGTGATAGTTGTGAAAAATTTTCAAGTCGGCACAGACGCGAAGTTGGCTGTGATTGAGTGGATGGTGGTCGAGGAGTGCGCAGCGCGACCCTGAGGAGGGTCACACGAAAGTCAAAACGAAGAGATGAGAGAGACACCAACGTTACCTCAAGTGTCCTTGCTTGGGATCAGTAGACGGATGCCGAAAGAATGGAATCTCAGGCAGAAGAAGTCTCTTTGCCAAAGGGGTGAAAATATGAAGGGTGAAAAAGTCGGAATGGTTTCACCGACTCCCAGAGGAACATTTTCTCCTACAAAGTGTTAATCATTTTTAGACTTCTCGTCGCGTTACACCGTCTTTGTGACACCGTATGTCCCTTCTATTAGATTTTCAGCTGCGGCAGCTTTGATTAGTATTCATAGCCATAAAACGGGTGCATTATACTAGGTATATACTCACGTCGTTACCCTGAAGAGAAATAAGACTCTGTCCTGACGCCGCGTTATATCTCGTATACACTTTATATGGAAACATGGACAGGGTCGTAAGATTTCAGCGAACCTTTCGTGTAAATCTCCAGGCTCACGGAGATCTCGGTGGGTTCATTCGCTGCCGACACGTTTTCGTATATACGGGAGACCTCGTGTCGGGTTTATGGTTATATCGGACAACGCCGAAGACGCCGGGTTAATTTCACCCTGCCCCCTGAGGCCTCGAGATCAAACGTCGCCTAAACTCGATATTAACGCAGTATACGATTGCGTAATCTGGGGGTAAAATCGCCGGGTTAATTAGTCGGAAAATTCCCCGTCGAGTTCCAGTTTTTTTCGTTTCCATTTCCGCAGTGTCGAAAAGATTTTAGGGTAAACGGTAACGGTTCGGCCGAGCTTTCCTTCCGCCTGAAACTTTTCCAGTATTTCTGTGACTCGAAATCAGGCATGGATTTCCGAGGCGGTTGATGCGATTACGATCCTTTGGGGCTCTCGAGAAAAAATTGACCGATCAATTAGCAGAAAACATCGTAGCTATCTGATCGGAAATAATTGCCATTTAGGGTCATCCGCTTTTAGGATTCGCCGGTTAATTAAAGCTTCCGCGGAAGTCAGTCGTTGGGAAAGGCTGGGTAAAATTTGCTCCGTTGAACAAAACCGCGCATCGTTTCTGTTAGGATGAAATGATCACTCGGCGCCTGTCATCCAGTTTCGTGACGAAGTTATTCGAAAGACGTCGTCATTCTTCCGACGGTTTTTTGCTCCGTCCAGAAAAATGTCGGGTCACGTTGTCGAGGCGAGGCTCGCGGCAGGGGTTGGAATGCAAGGGGATGGGGTGGCATGGAAGCTGAAAGAAACCCGTTGTGTTTCCTCGCCCTAATGATCCTCGGGCGTCGACCCGATCCCAAGGGGCAAGACAGACAGGCTCATTTGGCGTCTCATTTTCGCTCCCTGCAGATACCCCCTTGTTTTAAACATACACATCGTATATATACACGAGCACCATGCGGAGCACTCACTTTTTCACCGCGAAATGGATACATGGCCCATAAAAACCCGTGGAGTATTCTCTTCCCGCTAGCTTGCAGGGAGAAACACTGCACCCCATGGAATTCTATCTGTTACATCAAAGTGTATTACTATGGAATGCTCGACTTCGAATGCTTAAATGTTAAAGAGCAGCGTCAATTAGCGATACGTCAATATACGTCGCGGGGTGGTGGATGGTTTGTTTTTTCATCAGTTTAATCCATGGTTTACACCCACGTGTCCTGCCCCCGCGGGCGGATCGAAAAAGCGTTAATATAATCGGATTTCAATGTACAAGAGAACGTTAACGAATTAGCGTTATATATACACATGGATCGGAGATGCTGGTACGAAATTGGATTGGGTAATTGTTGCGAGATGATTGATCCAGTACCGTGTTTGTTTTTTATTTTCTTTTTTCGTTTTTGCTCTTAATTTTTTTCAAACTCGTATATCTCTCGATAATTTGCCTATAAATCTCGACTTTTATCGAATGCAATTTACCGCCTGCATGCCCAATTGTAACCAAGGCCTCACTGCGGCTGCCATTCGTCGATTATCACCAACTTCAAGCTGCAGCAATGCAATTCGAGGCTGGTCGCGACTATTAGCTGCTACGGAATGCATCGAAGTGTGGCAAGCTGTAAGCTCGTAGTTCTGGCATCAACGAGCGGCTGTATTTCAGGGACTGATTCACGCTGATTGGATAACCAATTATTCACCGGCAGTTCGATCCCCAGTTAGTCACTGCAGGAACGAACCTTTTAATCACAAAACCAGCACGAAGAGAGCAAGCATTTAAATTTATCTTGCACTTTGAAAGCAGTTTGTCATTTTACTATTGTGTAGAAAATTTTACATCTGGGAGGGATGAAGCCTGCAGGCGGTATTGGGCTGCAGGAGAATTGTAAAGAAGAATCTCTTTTACTCAAATTGGAAGACTTTCGATTTGTCTCGCGAGATTTGCGGGCCTCGTGCTTTCTCCTTGGACCGTAAAAAATGAAGACGCATCGAGGCAACGGTCTGATGAATTTTTAGGGGAAACACGAATGTCGAATATTTCCGTTCCATTACTCCCTGAAGCTCGACCCGGCCGGATGAAGTAAGGAAAGTGGATGCGTTACGCCCACGACTGTAAATGTCGGAAGTATAATGTATAAAAGTAGCGGGGTTGCGTGCCCGAGCACAGATTCCCACTGAGAATATATCGTACGCGTATCGTTAAGTAAAGACCATTTCCAAATGATCGAAGAATCGCGAAATAACGGCCGGACAAGCGCAGCTCAGATTCGTCGAGTTGAGTTAGATCGAAACAATTATGTCCTCTTGATATGGAGGAGCAAGAAAAAATAAATTAACGAATAAATTAGAAGAAAAAAAAAAAATACAATAGATTCGCTGGGACAGATACCTTAATTCCTATTCTTCCTCTATTTATTCAAAAAAGCAATTTTTAAATGCACCGTATATCCAATTTCAATAAATCGTCGTTCGTTTTTTTTGTTGTAAATGAATTATGCGTAAATCACGTGAGCTTGAATTTTTATTCGGCTCTTTGCTTGACCGAAAGAAGAATTGATCCGAATCAATACAGCTGCAGGTTTTGTACGATAAATTAATGCTTTATTTCAAAATACATTCATATAGTCATAAATTCATGTCAGGTGATTTGTGCTGAATTCATTCAGGAACAAAATGAGCTCTATTATTCATTGAAATGGGACAAATTACACGAATTTGACATCAACAAGGGGTGTAATACTGGATAATGTAACTCATCTGAGATTAATAATTATACTGAACGATCTATGTTCACCGTCTTCAATTTTTCTTGAAACCAATCAGAGGGTAGATTTTTTACACAACAAATTGGAACTCGATTCGGTTATCGTTGATTGTCAAACACTGCTTCATTATACCGGACTGTATACCTGATACACCCTTTTAGTAAGATTGACTTTCGAGCTTTCATCGAAGCTCGCATTTTCCCTCGTCGTTTTTGAAAGGAAGATGGGGCTTGCGATACGTCGCAGCGAGAAGATGAAATTCCGAATTTCGCACTATAATTACGTGTAGATATCGTACCTAAACACATATACAGGCAATTCCGTTTCAGGATGACGGTTATTCAACTAATTCCTTCTGGCCGCGAGGCGTCGTCGCCCGTTATCGATAAATCGCAGTCTCTGTCCTCATACCGGGAGCTTTGAAAGTGCGAGGGAACAAAAAGCCTTGGTCGCGTGCCATTTAGCCGACCGGCCATCCGACGCGTTAATTAGCCATTTAGGACTCGTCCTCCTCATAAATCACGGTGCAGTTGCAGCGTAGGCAGGAAGTTGAACCCTTTTTAAAAGCTGGAACTGGCCCATTTACCCCGCGAGTTTCATCCCGTCAAGATTACGTCCGAGGCTTTGCCATATCTCTCCATTTTCCGCTAAATATCAGGCTGCAGGTTCCGAGTCGACGCGACGCGAGACGCTTTAATTCTATTCTGCACAGCGAAAATGACTGGCCAAATTTTATGCACAAGCGTTTGTAAGACCACGTCTCTTCTGGCAACGACTCGCACATGACGGAAGAGTCTGCGGGACCCGTGAAACACGCTAACTGTAGTAATTTCCTGTGCTCTGGGCGCAGCTTGTATAATTATATTGTGCCACGGTTAGGTTGGTTGCCCTTCGTCGGGTTACCCCAACAACAATTTTAATAACCCTCGTAATTTTTTATCGTTATTACCGCAACTTGATTTTAGCGAGACGTGATTAGGGAGTATTGAGGAAACGGATCATGAGGTTTAATTTTCACCTGATGTGGAAAATGCTATTCGTAATGATCAGTTTCGGAACGGTCCGTCAACAATATCATCCTGACGTTCGAGAAAAAAAAGCCTTCGTTAAATTTATATGAGCTACGAGGTGCTCGGCGCATTTTTACTCAACTTGACGTTATTGCTTAATACCATCCAATTATAATACGTGATAATAGTGATTGAAATAAAGTTTACTAGAATTTAATATGTACAATTATTATCTACCCGATCACATTTTTCATAATCTTCGTCAGATGTTCTATATCGTTTCATCGAATTTAAATCATTGTCATTCACTGTAACGAAGCATTTACTGCGGACTTCGGAAGCTTATTGGCACCTCTTAAAAATCGATGCTTTATCACTGATTTTATAGAGCATTTTATGGGGGGTGTTAAATTACAAAGCGATTGTATCTTTACAATACGTAAATACTGTCATTAATCGCAGCGGAGCAAAGTGTTGACGTCGGTATAGTTTGTCGTTTCGAAAAATGCAGAATGAAAAGAAGAAAAAAAAAAAAAAATAAAAAAAAGAATCAAAATCCAAACACAAGGTTGTGTTGAGCGTCGTAGCCGGTGGTTGTGACGTCATATCTATCCATCAGGGTCGAAGGGGTAAACTCGTAAATCTCGTAAAACGTAGACTTTAGTAAAACCAAAAAAAACGAACAATAAATACACGCGAGCTGCGCCTATCTGCTGCCTGCATCCCGATGTAATTGATTGCCGTAATGTTTTATATCCACCTTACCGCAAAAATTGCAAAAATTTTCATTGCCTTTTCGTTCCAATTTTTTTTACGCCTCTCACGAGTTTCAGAACAAAATGAGACAGAGACGGAAATGTATTCTTACGGAAAATTCAGCGATGAGCGAACTCTTCGCCATATTTTCCCGGTTAAAAAATAGACGTAAAAAAAAAAGAAAAAAAAAAAAATACCTTTCAGCCGTAGCCGATGTTTAGATCTATTTTCTGCCGACAGAAAATGATCCGCAGATCTTAATCACCACGTCCCTCGACACCTGCCACCTTAGTTGTCCTTTTTTCTTTCCACCCTTCCCTCGATTTCCACCGATCTTTCAACCCTAAACTTACTTGAAGCCTGTCACGTAAAAACTGTGATGATTTTCACACGGGTATTAATTTGTCAGTAAAAAAAATTTTATATTCAGGCTCAGTAGGAACGATGAAATAACTCTCCATATCAATCGATAGATAATAATGTTGCGTGGGTGGATGAACAACAGCGATACTGTCATTAATATCGAGTCTGATAATTGATTACGGCGATAGAGAATGATGCCGAAAATAAAAGCAAGCAACGGAGTGACGGGAAAGGGATACACAAAGGAGAGAATGGGCAGGTGGAAAAGCGCAGGTTAGAAGCATGCTCTTCTCTACTCCGTTACTTACACGGTGTAAATCAACAACGAGTACGTATACATATACTTATACATACGGTGATCGTCCGTAATAAATTACCCTATCATTCCCTTTATACATTATTGTTTAACAACCTTATAGTTATACGTATGTTTCTTTATTGCAATTAAACTAATAAATTCGGTACGTATAAATTTACGCTATCGAATTCACTCCAGCCTACAATGAACGAATGATCACCCAAGAGCATAATTCGGCAAGGGAGAAGAGAATCCGTCGGTCGCTATTTCTAAAATTTTGACGTCACCGAGCGACCGCTGAACGCTCGACGATACGACCAACCACTTCTTATAAAAGCGCCACCGCGGAGCGACGCTCACTTCTCGTCTGATTAGCGCCGAGTTGACATCGGCTTTGATCATCGAAAGACCCCATATTTTGGTTACGTAAAAGGTTGACAATGAGTACCCTCTTTTTTTGCAACCTTCTTAAGAGCGTTTAATTCATGCATTAGGCTTGATTACACCTAGTTCGTGTAATCTTGTCCGCAGCGTCTAATTCGCGCCATGTTCTCAAATCGACTTGTTCGGTTACAATAACGAAACGCATTCCGTTTACTCCTTCCTTCGAATTGACACTGTTTCTTTACTTTTTAGTTTCTTTCGATACAGCGCTACTCACGTTATAACACTACGATTATTCTTCTAGTTTCAATTAAGTTTCTTATCCTCCCTTATTTATTATCATTATCTTTCAAATATATCTTTTCTTCCCAAAGACTCAGTGTGATCCTTTGGACGATTCATCCGAGCCAAACCTGGTATTATACAATTATGTAATTGGTTTATTATCAGAAGCAAGGGTAAAAGGATAATCGGCGTGAAGGAAATAAGGTAAATGTTGAAAACAATATCCCCAAATATGTGATTTTTTTTCTCGTACGCCGGGTGGAGAATCGGAGAATAACAAGTTCCTAAAGAGGCTTCGACGAGGCGTCGACGGATCTCTGTTGCTACTCAAAAGAGAGATATAAGCGAATCATCTACGGTGGAGCGATAAAAAGTGCGGCCGAGTAATGACGGATTTGTCTGTTGCCGTCGAGCTGCGGTTATTGAAGCAGAAATACGTTTGGCAAATGACGGGGTTATCCGTCAAGGGATCGGATCGAGGGACTGACGAACGGACGGGTAATTGTGCTTGCATGGACATATTTACCCCCCTGCAGTTTGGATTACGTTCGATGAGCGTTGCTCCATTGATTAAATATAAATTGATCGCACCCGTTAGCCGTGTAGGTATATCGCCGTGGGGCGGGGCTGAAGTTCCGAATTTGAACAGTTCCGAAAGCGCCTAATTCGGAATTGTTTGGTGGCGAAACTTGAAGTGAAGAGATCTTTACGAAGATACTTTTACGAAACGACAAAGTTTTTAATCGTCGGAAACCCGACGCTGCGACGGCTCATAGTTCGAAAACGCAGGATTGCGAAAATTCAAGCTGCGATAGAGCAAAGTTCCGATAAGAAAAGGTTCGGCAAACTCGAACTCCGTAAATTAATATATACTCGCACAGCGTAGTTTACTTAGCAAGTGCGTACGAAAAATCAGATTCCGAAAATAAATGTTACCGAAAATCCAGAACAAAGATTAGTGGTGAAATTTTACCGAGCCAAAAATTCACAGAACTGAAAGTCTTTGATCATTCGGAATTCCAATGTTTCAGATTTTTAATTTTCTCATATTCGCACTTTCCGAACTTTGACTTGTCGGAGTTACGCACTTTCGGAATTTCGACGCTTCGGAACTTTGATGTTTCGTCATAGTTTGATTTCTTTACTTTAAATTTCGCGACCAAAAAATGTGGAATTCACGATTTCGGAACTTTTCAAATTTGGAATTTCAACCCTGCCTCATTCTTGATCGGCTCTAAGTAGGTATCCGTTAATTCAAGCTCTGTACCAGGAATCGGAGCTTTGGACGTTGAGTTATCGTGCATCGTTTTCCGGGAAGGAAGAATTCCGTAAGTCCGCAGGGCGTTAAGAATATAATGAACGACGCATCGAATATATTTTCTCGAAGAGAAATTGCTGCAGCCCAGATAACAAGCTTCCAGCGTACCAGTTCAAAGGTACCTATATAAGATCTTTTATACAGCCGGTAGACGTCGATCGGAAGTAAATGAAGAGACGAAGGAGAAGCGGATGGGAGTAAAAAACGAAATCCGCAATGCTGGTTCGACTCAAACGATCCGTCGCGGGATACACGCTTCGGCGTACGACGATGGTAAGTACAGAAGTCTTTACTCCGGCTAGATGGATGCTCAAGTGAATTGAGCTATAGTGAAAAACCGGAGAAAAGTGTCGCTTTGCCTCCTTACACACCTCATTCGAATACCTTATAGTGTAACTCTGCTTCTCTACGGCGCCTTAGAGTGCTTCTGAAAAATCCACGCGGTCTCCTTGCTCCTGAATCTCATTCAGAGATTCTCCCTGGGGGGAATAATTTTGAATAACCGCGTGGTACAATTTGTTAAAATTTTTCTTTAAGCTATGCACTATTTTTTCCGATATTATTACGAGGTAAGAAATTGCCAAAAAAGCTCCCAAAAGTTTCTAACGAGAAAGAATTCGCGAAGGAGGTGCGTAAACAGACGCGATGAACGATATGAGGTATTTTGTTTAAATTTTCGCGGCGAGTCTTCAGCCTTGGGGGAATTCCGCCTATTGATTTATTGCCCTCTTCGCATCTGCTTTTCCATCATTTTGCGTTCCGGCTGCCGCGATACTCAGAGCGAGCAAAGTCTGGTCTGTCTCTGTACTTACACAGAATTCTTATCGACTCGAATACTTTGTTTACGCAGTATTATAACCTGGCTTAATAATTTTTTCCCCTATATCGATGATCGGAAGACTAATTTTTACCTACTTCATAAAATAACTAGCTCTTATCTCGAGGCTTGTGAAACATTATCCAAATCCGTTTGAGCAGTAATGTAACCGGCGTCTTTTACGCCGGATCATCCGATCCGCATTTTCTTATTCCGACCTTTCTACATCGCTGTGTTCTACCTACTCTTCAATTTTCCCTGGGAAAATAACGATCGTTGATGCTCTGCGAGGTGTGCAGCTGCATCTCGGAGGGCCGTTTTCCCTCCATTTCTTGTAATTATAGTTCGAAAGCTTCTCGCCGACCCTTTGTTTTCACGATGGTGAAGAATTCTTATTAAACGACGAGCTGCTGCACAGTCATGGGTGATAATTAGAAAGTAATACCAAACCGCGATGCTGCTGCAACGAAGCGGCTGCAGAGACGCTATTACTCGACATTAAGAGGAACTGATCACCTTAGAATGCAAACATACATTTTTGTCCGGAGTAATACTATAAATTCTGAGGGTTACGGAGAATTCGCAGCAAATGCTTGCGGTTTGAACGTCAGAAAGCTCATTTTACACGATTCGTGCATGAACAATCGACCAGCCAGCTTGTTTTGCTGAAAAATGAACCTATTCGCTGACCTATGTAACAGGAATGAATTAATTATGGAAAATGCCGTTTTTGATGTTTGTAAACAGCGAATGTCCGTCAAAAATTTGTCGAAACCGTCAGAATTTCCAGTACTCGTGAAAAGAAAAAAAATGGGTCTTTGCACCTCACGACAATCAGTTTTCGTGATATGCTGCAAGTTCGCTTAAAATTTCACACTCAACCGGCTGATCCTTGTTACACCGTGCCAAAACGCAAGGGGTCTATTTGTCTAGCACCCTACTTACAATGGATTAGAATTAGTGCCGAGGAGGAAACTTAGGTTCCGGACGATCCTAATTCAGTCAAACACGGGTAAGAAGCCCCATGATAGCAAGCCTTCGTCAGGCGAGTCCAAAGAGCACCGCTGCAGCTTATAACGCGTTGTTTGCGAATCCCCGAAGCGTTTCTTGCCCACTCTTGTGTTTGTTAATTATCCTGCAAACCGGACAGCGGACAATATAAATCAGTCATCGCGCTACAAGGGCGGTAATTTTTTTCACCCGAATTTTTTTCTCGTTCTTTACGGACTGGTGCCAACTGTCAACGCGACTCGTTATTCTCGACAACAGCAAATAGTGAATCGTGACTTGAACTCGACCCGGGACAAGTTGGATTAATGGCATTCGCGTGTTTTGCCACCCTGCCCATGCTCGCCGAAAGGGAGAACCAGCTTCTTCCGCCCTCCTCGCCCTTCGGGTACTCAATTAACAAGCCCGGAAAATCGCTTCAGAAACCAAACCCGCGTAATTCTGTTGTTTAAGTTTCACCTCTTTCGTTGCTTTCTTGGGAATCGTTAAAGGTAAGAAGATTATCTGGAATGGAAAGAGTCTCCCGAGTCCTTTAATAATCGTTGCTAATTCAGCGGGTTTAAGTGATACTAAAGATCAGCAGGAGATCTTGAGAATCTTCGTTTCTTTAAAGCTGGCATAGCTCGTCCGCGAACGGATAATAATCCTGAGCGATTGCAACAGTCGGCCGGATCTCGTGAGCCATTTCTGAATAAGATTCGAGACGATTTCGTCCCCCACAGTCGCCGCTCTAAGTCCTCCTCGATAATTTATGAATCTGAATTCGGAATTCAAAGGCTGCAGAGAAGCTTTCCCCTAATTTCCCAATTCCACCTCTGATAAATCGTTTGTGATTTCGCCTAGATCGGATGAAAAAAAAAGCAGCCCGTGAAGCAAACATCCGGTGACTCGTTCGAAGTTTCGTTTGTGAACAGAAACGACGGAGTAAATATTTGATGCTTGGATATACTGATTGAAAGATGCAGAGGCATCCGAGTTTCCCTTTTTCAAAAGAGAGTTTTTCGTCGTCTCTAACATACCTGTGTTTGTGTGTGTGTGTGTTTCGATGTGTGAAATCTATCGGCACACATGTTTTTGTGAAAGAAATTTTCTCTCTACACTTTTCTAATGAATTAATTAACCTGAAGACACGAACTCCTCGCTATTACCTTAGTTGGACGAGTAGTTCATTTTCTGCCAAAGAATTTCGCGCGCGGTTACTTTTCTCCGTGTTTCCTTTCAATCCGTCGCTGTGACCCTCGGCTCACTCATTCTACGCATACAAATTGGAAAATACGAAAGGAAAATACCTCAACGGGAAGAAAGAAGAATACCGAACGTAGGAAAATATATAACAAACGAGACGTTCGACGCGCTGCGAGATGAACGAACCAAACTTCACGTGTGTCCCTTTCTTCTACGTATTTTCGTTGTAATAATAAGAATGGAAAAGGTAATAATAGGCGAAAAGGTGTCGCCGTGAATTCAAAATGTAGCTACATCGTCCCATGGGTAAAGCCTGGGGAAACAAATCAACTTTTATTTGCACAATGTCAACCTAGTCGAAGGTTTATCCGTTGTAAATACTTGTTTTATTTCGTGGAATTGAAATTCATCCATCAAGACGATGAATTTTTGAATAAATAATGAAATTCGTTCGGCAACCCTTTTCAGGTCATTATTCGCAGTTTGCACAGCATCTAATTGTTGAGCTTGCAAAGCGCCCTTATTTAGTCAGCAAATCAGCGTTTCGGTGCAGCTGGTTAATTGCTTCAAATTTCGCATAGCAAAACGCAATCGCATTTCCGTGGAATTTCCTGCCGCAAAATTTTGCGAATTCCACCGAGGGATCCGAATTATACGTTAACTCGGAAACCATTTTGGGTACGTGTGTAGCTTTAGGCACGTACAAACACGTTCCTCCAAAACACACGACCACCTAGGATTCCTCCATTCTTCCCTGGCCGTATGCTGCAGCCACTGCAGATCCATGGGGAATTCTTTGAAACCCCGAATTCTGGTTTCACTTTGCAATTTATGAACCACGCGTTGAACTTGACGATTATCTACAAGCTTCGTGGTCGACTATTGCATCTCAAATAGAAAACAACATGGTTTTTATCAAGGACGCCACCGTTAATCAGAAAACTTTTTACCTTGGACTACTTTATTTTAGTATCGCGTAGGATTTAAGGTCGAAGCATTTAGCTGTACAAAAAAGAACGACGCCGAATAGCACAACCGTAATTCGTGAAGTGAAGAAGAAGGAAAAGGGTTTTACGTTCTCTCTTCCGTTGTAACTGTCCGTCCGAATGCGGATGCAGTATAAAGCAGCGATGCCGATTTAAAGGCCTCTCTAAAACCGCCGCACATCCCCGCATTACCTCACCTGTTTATACAGACACCAACAGCAGGTGCTCTAGTTACATAACGCACGGTGATCGTCACAGGCGGTAGTTGCTCTTTATTCGCGTTTCCGCCATTCTAGATCCTGGCAGACACCTGGGGCTTTACGCCTAGTCGACGGAAATATTTCCGGGTGAATTCGGCGGCGAAATGAAATTCGTATCGCAAGGGGAACGAAGAAACGAATAATCCGGATTCCTGCGATTCTTCCAAATGTGTCGCTCATCTCTGTACAACAATAGCTGATTCTTCTACCGATAAATCGATATAATTTACAAATCGTACCTGCTCTCGGTCTATTGCCTGCGTTTACGGTGCAAGGTATTGATTTTATACACCAGCCGTAAAGTTGAAATAGTTAAGCGCTTTGTTTCGGTACATAGACAAGGGTTTTCGCATACACGGGGTTTGTTACTCCACACCTGCGGCAGAGGATTTGCTTCGTCGTTCGCGATTTAGCCGACCGTTTTTAGCGAGGGTAAGATTTTAGTTCACGTGAGGCATTAAACGTTCCGTTAAAATCTGCTCTGTACATATCACGTACCTTTTTGGACACCCGAAGATTGTGTCAGAAATATCAAGCTACATGACACCGCGCCTTGTTATCTCTGGATTACGTTCGACCTGAGCGGATTTCTAACCCGAAACTAATTATGCTTCAGAGTTGTAGATGAATTATTTACAGGTCTTGCCTAGAGGCTCATTGAATGTTTATAATCAACTAATTTGCGAGAGCTTAAAGTCGAGGGGTCAAGGGTTCAAGGGTTCGATATAAATTGATTTCCCGATGGTAAATCACGAGCTCGTGAATGTGATACACTTGCTCGTGTAATAAACAAATTTGGCCAAGTATTACAGCTTGTTATAAAAAATGCTTACCTACACTAGGCGCAACGGGAATTTCCGAGTAATAGGAAAGGGAAGATGAGGGGGAGCTAGAAAGAGTGAATGAAAAACTTTGCGGTCCTGATCTTTCGGTAAAAAGTTTTACTACAAGGCTGACGATGAAGCAAGATATACTCTCTTCTCTGGAGATCATCAGGGTCCAAATCTCCGCTAACTTCAATTTAACGAGCAAAAATTTAAAAACGGAACAAACAAATTAGGCACTTCTTTAGGCAAGCTTCGTCTCGCCCATACATGATAAAAATTTCATTTGTTACAGTTACTAGAAAATTCTGCTGCGATGGATATAGCAACAATTATAAAGATTTAAATACTATCGGGTTTACAAAAAAATTTTGTATACTACAAATAACGATTCATAGAAATTTCTCTCGGTGTATTCACGTTTATACATACATGTATAATGTATATCGTACGATATTCTATACGGCAAAACGATATTAAGGTCATTACGGAATGTCGTGTTCACTTTATGTCTGCTTTCTCACTGCTCGAAATGGCTTCACATTTGTTACGTATTTTACTCTCCGCGTGACGAGTTTCTAATCGAAATAATGGAATGATCAAAGCCTTCTGCGAGCGAACGGCCTTGCTATCGCCTGTATTTTACGATTGAGCTACGTTCCGCCAGACGGCTTAAAATCGTGAGACTGTTCCGACTAAACGATCGCAGCTTTGACGCATTGACTCTCATCCTTGATCCTGGATCAAAATTTTTCCTCTGCGTTTAACGAACCGCGCACATTTTCACTTCTGCTAATTAATTTCTGCACCACATATTCGCACTGCACCGATAAACGTTTCCTCAATTACAGGAGGCCATTGTCACCGGCCATGCAGGACAATTTCGCTGACATGGGAAACCGATGTATCCATTATAAACAAGGATCCACGGCTCGATTAGCCCACGCCCTGACTATTCACGAGGAACGTCGCCCTGGGAAGTCCCACGGGGTGTTTGGAGTTCACTCGGCTCACACTGATCGGTAATTATACTCTGACTAGTTGTCAAGCTTATCAACGAAGTCCCGTATACCCCGGGGTCCTCGGACGACGGGACGTCGGAAAATGTTATACATAAACGAAAACGGAGCCCAGTCACTCGCGTGAAAATGAACCCGAAGTTATTCAAGAGGTGATAGTGAATTGCTTCCGACGATTTCATCCTACACCGGGATACAAAATAACCAGTCCATTTACTACAAGTCAAGAGAATCTTCTTCGTTTAGTACCCGGATAAATTATTACGCTTACGGAGCTTGCAGGGTGGTTTTACAATTAACGGGTCCTGAAGGATCGTTCGAAGCCCTGCCTGGCGGCGATTCATGGTCTCCGCGTGGTGACGAAAGGTGGATTAATAAATGCGTTCACGTAGTTGGCGAGCGTAAACCGATCAATTCCTTGGATCAGTTGACCTGGTGACCCGCGGTGGCCTGTTAGCTCGATCCTCTCATCTCGTTTCAGGTAGGTTTACGCGCCAGTCTGAATACTGATCGGTCTGTTCGTAATCTCCTTATCCGGCGAAGTCTCCTCACAGCCACATCCTCTAAGGACACGCGATTCACGCGAGGTTCTTACTCCGAAGGGTTTTGCCGCGTCCCCTGGAGAACAGGAGAGCTGAAAAGGGTTCGCGATTCGAAGGGTTGCCGGCTAATGATATTGCACGGGATGAAAATTAGGAGCGGAAACGAGAGGATTCTGTTATACCAGTAGCTTTTAAAGATTTTTCATTTTTCTTTTTTTCTTTCATCTGTACTACGACGGTAACAAGAGCGGTATTGATTGCATTGTTAATCAATAACTTTTATCGCAATACTATGTATGCACACCTTATCCGTCAGTTTTTTTCTCGTTTTCCACCCTCCAGGGATCGAGGATTCTTTGTTATTACTTCAATAAAGCTTGCAACGTGTAACGAGTGCTGGTTAAAGTAACGAAAGAACTTAAAAGACTTTGGGCTGCTTTTGCTCGGGAAAAATTTGTTGAATACCGGCTAGCCGTTTAGTGTAGGTAATCGGAGCAGCGGTTCTGTACCTCATATGAAATACTCTCGCAGCGTGTACTCGTGAATTTTACAAGAACTGCTGGTGTTTCATTCTCTTAGACAAAATTCCCTTTTTACACGGTGAGACGTGACAGTGAAATTCTCCAGAGTCTAGATGCTCGAGTAAATTCGTGCGCACGTCGATCTGGTCGACGATGTTCTGGAGGTGGAGGATGCAGCTGAGAAAAAAACATCGGTATTCCACTCATCCCGTAGAATCCGAACCCTGCAGGGATCGGCTGTATCTTGACCCGTTGACGGCTCTGGTAAATCCAATTGAAAGTCGCCTTTCACGAATTTCGAAGATTTGGACGGGAGCGTCTCGTCGGCGAAAAAAAATTCGTCGGAAAAACGTATGAAGAAATGTTCACGCTTTCCATCGATATAATTTGGGAACGAAATGTATTTGTTAATTTTCAGGAAATCTCTGTCAGGAGAACCAGATTTTTCCTGAGAACTGATCGCAGTTTTTATGCGCGGTTTGTACTAAAGGAACTTTTTAACGCTGTCGGAAGTATAAATAAATGCAAGATTGGATTTACTATGCACTGTTACTTTGAACTTTTTTTCTCTGCTGAATCGCGTGGGAAAATGAATTCCCTCGAGGCTGCGTCGGCGGTTTATCATACGTATGTAAATATAATATGAGCAAAATATTATTTCGAACTATTTCGTACCTGCATTCGTGGCGTATAAAATCTACGTTCATTTTATTCATTGCTTCGGTCGAATAGCAGTTGAACATGAATACGTTATTAAATGGTAAAATACACCCCCAGGCATGTGTAGCCGCATACATGCCGTACCCTTCGATTATAAAAATTTATCGGAAGAATCGCGGGATCCTCTTTTTATTTCTTCGTTGCAGGATTATCCGCGGATGCTTGTAAATTACATTCTCGAGGCTTTTCTTGTAATTCACCGCTATCCGTATGATGTAATGTTCGTATTGGAGGAAAAGTTGTCGGGAAGTTGGAAAAGTTGTTCATCTTTTGTCCAGACGGCCCAGCTGATGTATCTAGAATCGTGTCTCGTATTTGTTGCGATGGTGATCAGTTCGATTCTCCGATATGCATACAGAGCACATTAAAATTTCTCGAGTGAATTCGTTGAAACTGATTCGAGAAACCTTTGCAAATTGTAACGTATAAGACTTGGGTCTTAGGTTGTTTGGCCAAAAATCGATTGTTTTACTGATTTTATTAACAGATAGTCCTAGATTGAGTATTCATCGAATTGTTAAGCTACATTCATAATCTGCGAAGATCTCTTTGAAATTACAAGAGTAAAAAATACTGGAATTATAAACAAAAGCTTAGATATCAATGTTTTGTTTCAAATCCCTTCAAAACTGTTGAAATTCCATTAGATCCATCCCTTTTAACCCTGAGATGACTTGATTTTGTCCCATAAATTCTCTGAAACTGATTTCGTTTTCTTCATTAGTCAATTCAATATTGCAACTGTTTAACCCTTCAGGACATGGGTGTTTTGACTGCCATTATTTACTCTGGCCATGAGAAAAAATCTCATGGCTTCTGCGCATGCGCTCAGTATATTTTAAATACAGCTTTCTTAAGAAAATATCATTTATTTATAATTTTCAATGTTTTTTAAGGTAAAATAATTGTTCAACTTTATTATTAAAGTAATGTCAATTAAATATTCACAATGCAAAATAACTTAGATCTAAGTACTCATAAAATGTATTTGTCAGGGTTATATATAAAACAAAAATATTGACTTACGTTTATTTAACACCTTTTAATAATATTCATTTAATGAATATCAACAATTAAATTATAAATTTTACATTTTTGAAAGCAGATAACACAGCACAACATTGCACAATTATTCTTTAGGTATATGTATCATGTAAACAAGTATGGCGGACGCATACTACGGAACGACCCGAACTAGGCCGAAAAGAAACGAAAGCTAAAATCTCTCACCCTTTAATACTCTGGCCATGAGAAAAAATCTCATGTTCTCCAAAAAATTATTTTTTTTCGCAATTTTGATTTAAAAAAAAACAGTTTTTAGTGAATGTGTATCTAGAAAACTAAATTATAGGAAGATACAAAAATTTTCAAGTAGTCTTTCCATTTGAATTTTAAAAGATATTTGAAATCTACGTTGAGCATGAGAGAAAATCTCATAACCCATGTCCTGAAGGGTTAATCATAATCAATATCGATGCAATGTTACAAAATCAAATATTCACAGATGTCATTTCGATAAACAAACAACAGACTGGAACGGAGCTGCGCAAATTCATTTTGGGATTTCCCCTGATATTCGGCCGCTAATATAACATAGATCGACTGTATCTCGGAAAATCCGTACGTGAAATATTAAAGCTGAAATGAATTTCCATCGGGGACTAAAGCTCTTTGTACGTTTTCCGAATAGAAGTGCATCAGTGAAAACCAAGGTAGTAAAGCTTCCCAAATTCAAGTTTAAATAATGAAAAGAAACCGACAAAGCACCCGGCCCCCATGTCCAAAGTAATCTCGACTATGGGCCCTATACATACATAATACGTAAGGTGAAATTCTCGCGAGATAGCCGCGCTCTTGTGTGAAAGCTCGGAAAGCTTCCTTTCACCCTTGCAGAGTCGTATCGAGCGCTTTGTCGACGTATCGGGAAGCGGGCTTGAATCGGAAGCATCGAGCCTGACACACTGACTTACTTTCTTGCGCACGCGGATCCAAGAATTACAAAGCCGAACATCAGGGTCATATCAATTTCCCGGTACAAATATGCCCGGCATCGAACGGGTCAGGATATCTGCCGATGACGCAGCCCGATTTCATTTAACCCCCGTCGGGGAATCCGGGACCGCCAGTTTTTTATCCCATCGAATTTACCTTGCAGCCGCAGCAAAACCGAGATAACAACGTTACGTATGACAATTTTTTTCCTCCCCGCCCGCTGGCGAGGGGCTGATAAGGGTTGAAAAATTAAAGCTCACCGCAGGAACGCTCGCGCCTATCTTCCACGGATTTTCCACCAGCGCTGGTCGCGTGAAGTTCGGTTTTCTTTTCGCGTAACTTATTATAATACGAAGAAAGAAAGTTCCGAACGCTCGGAGCCATTTTGGCGAACAATGCGAAACTCCTCGACGCACAATGACGATGAAAATAAAAAATCTATGTTCAACAAATTTTTCAACCAGCTAATTGTGACTCGGTGCATTCATCGCCTGTCTCACTCTGGCGTCGAGGTAATCAGGCAAGGGTATGCTTTGACTTTTCCCGCTCTGCGCAGCGTGTCTGCCTGCATGTTCAATATCACCCAGGCGTATTTGCGACTGTACATCGCCAGGCCAATCAGGATTCGTTGGCATAATTGGCGCACAGCCGGAGACAATAAACCGGGTTGTTTGGAAATTTACCGATGGATGTGCATTCGGAGCAAACGTCGGGCTTTCGAAATTCCACTTCGCCATATCGTTACTGCGATTGTGTGCATAAAAATTCCAGACAATTTACTGTTTAGGAAAAATTATACGTCAGACCTCCGATGAAGCTCGGGATTGAACTCGTTACATTATACACAACGACGAGCAAATATCGTACCTAATGGGTGTTCCAAAAACGTTGGAAAATTTCGCAATTCCGCTTGGTTTTATCCGACTGCGACCGGGTAGCTGTTTGGTCCGTTGTATAATTACGGAGGGCTGAAAACAATTGTCGACTCGTTACATTTTATTTACCCTGAGAATGATTTTTTCCTAAAACCTCTGGTTTCTGGACCCGCTGAGCGCGCGTAACTTCTGTTTTACGAGACGGCTGCGCGCACCTTGTTCTCATACTAGCCTAGTTCTAATTTCTCAGAGTTACAGTATAGCGGATGTAATACCCATCTGCTCGCTAACTGCAAGGCTATACCGGCGAGGCTTTACGATGTCCTTGGCGATTTTTATGGGAACGAACGCGAACTTTTCCCGGACAAGTAAAGTACCGCAAAGCGTTTTCGCTCTTTAAAGGTTTCGATCGTTTTTCACCGACGTAAGAGAAACTCCGCCGCCGCTCTTCCTCGTCTTTCGATTCGATACCCGCCCGATCTCGACTTGAGGAACATATGTTTTTTGATCATACGGGAAGCTCCGTAGTTTCTGGATAAGAGTCAAATGTGCTTTAACTTGTCAACGATTCGCCGATGGGGAAAGATATGATACAGTAGATACCGCAGGCGGAACCGCAACGCTGGTCGCGGCTTGTTGACGTAGCAAAGAATAATGGAATGCAAATAGGTTTGTAATTACGCGTCATTCGAGGTTAATAACGCGTCTTGGGTACCGCGAAACGACCCCAAATCTTCGGGGGGAATTAATTACTCAAATAAGACGAGCAGCTTTGTTACACGCGGTTCGCACAACGGCAATCCATGCCGCACATCGACGTGCTCGGAATCCCGAGGGATTCACCATCCGGTTCGAGGAACGTGTAATTTACGTACGAGGGTACCGATGTCTTTATATATAGCATATATTTTCGCTGGTCAAATCTCACGTGGATTACAATTAGTGGATTGGATAATCGACGCGTGATACGAATGAAAAGTCGCAGGTATGTAAATGAGATCTGATTTATTTTGCAAAGAAAATAAAATATCTACTTCGATTCCGAGCGTGATGTATAAATAGATTTATTTTTCGTGCTTGGTGGGTTGAAATCTTAAATATTCATTAATTTTTCTTTCCGAGAAACAACATTTTAATACTGAATAATTCATTGCAAGTTTGTCGCATAAAGGAGTCAAGCTTTCAGATTTATCAAAAAAGTCTCTCGGCTCGGTGGCAGAATTGGCTGAGATGATGAAACCGTTTCGTTCCACGTGACTGGGGATTATACGAACTTTATATGAACCCTCGAAAGGGAGGTTTAAAATACATTACTTTCGAGAATTCATTTTTCAATAATCGCAAATGATCCGTGAAACTCTGAATCCAGACTGACAGACAGAGACTTGAAACGAAACGAAATAACGGTCAATCATTTGTTTATATAATTATACCTCAGGCATAGGGTCGTTGAAAGTTAAGTTTTATTCGGTAAAAATTTTGAAGAAAATGTCTTAGTTTTCGAGCCGAACTTGAACTGCACTTGAATTATTGAATGCCACCCTCGAGATGTAATATATGGCGAATCGGAAGTGATACGTCTCGAGAGTTGGATTCTTTTCTTTGTTTCCGCTCTGCTTTTTCTTGCGCTTCGTGATATATAAGAATAACGTAAAGCAACTCGGATGTTTTATTTTTAAACATGGTGGCAGGTACATAGTATACGTATGTATGCACATGCGCGTATAAAATAACGTTCGTTCTTGAATAAGTCAAACGATTTATGGATACGGTTGAATTTTTAATAACACCTTTCTCTTCCATTTCTTCTTGGAAAATGAAAAATAGGAAAACGTACCAAGAGGACGGAAGAGAAACAGGATCTTTGTTTCATGTGATGGGGAGAAACGGCTATTTTCTTCGTGAAAATACATCCCCTTGTTAATTTACCGCATTCTCTCTCTCTCTCTCTCTCTCTCTCTCTCTCTCTCTCTCTCTCGGGGGGGATCCAGTCCCTCTAATAAAATGTAAAACAACAAGAGTCGGACAACGTTGCAAAATTTTTGGAAACAACAACTCGCTCATTAATTATGATAACCATTGAAGAGGAGAAGTAAAAAGGCTAAGAGTACAATTTTTTCTCTCGGCAATGTTCGGCCATGCGTTTCGATAGAAATTACACCTCGAAATCATAGCAACTGATTGATCAAAAGTAAGAGAAAAAAGGTCGATGCAAACGTTATGAACGAACATTTGCGACCTCATTTCCTTCCTAGCGTCCTTCATGGATATAATAATCCTGCTGACCACGCAGCGGAGTTTGTCTAGATTCGAGCAGGTATAACATTTGACCGAGGGATTTCTCTCGCTAAACGAAAGACGTAACGTCTTCTTCGGTTTGTTGCATTCGGCTGATTGATTCAGGGTGCCTGCGTCGAATATCTGGACCACCTACCATCAATCAGTTCCATTCTACTTCGCGGTGTAAACGAGAGTTGAGTTGTGCTTCGAATCTCTTCCTATATTCGCTAAGCTGTAAATATTCACCCGCATGTATCTATGTATGAGATAATGTACATAATACATGTATATATGTATCTCTACGGACGTGCGAGAGAGATGAGAGGTTATCAAATCAGCCGAGCTTTTATGCACCCTTTAAATGTGAACGAGATTTATCGACATCGCAACAGCTACTATTTGCGAAAAATGACATTCTACTTCTCTTATCTCTTCTTTCGAATGAAGAAAAAAGCAAAATTGAATCAGTCAAATGAAATAAATCACGAGAATTACCGGTGGATAATAAACTCCTACTCGATTCAGCGCCAATTTCCCTGTGGATGACGACGTCGCGGGGATGGAAAAAGATCGACGGTCGTTTAGCATTCTCGATAACATTTGTCATCTCACCCCTCAATCGAGTTCCGGAGTTTTTGCCGATCAAACAGAAGGTATGAGGAATTTTTAATCGCATGTCTATGAACAAAAAATATCCCCACGGAGCTGCCGGAGTTCCTGATCATGGATTGGCGTATCTTTTCTCTCTTTCTCCGAACGCTCTTCCTCTTCTTCTCCACTTTAAAAGGGCTTTAATTTTCCCGCCGCTTCGACTGTATAATTCATACCCGTATCAATCGCTGCTGTGTGCAAAACGGAATAGCCAGCTGGAACCGCTTTCTCCGAGTCGGTAATATTTAGGCGAGAAACGCGTCGTAGATAGGAGAAAAAAAATTCAAGAAGGCCGGCTACTCCGTCTTAGTCAAACGTAATGTAACTACGAAATTTATCCTTTATAACCACGGACACGTGCTCAAAGGATCGCTCCAGGCTCCGAAATCCTTCGGGAAGGTAGGCGGATTATGGTTCTTTCCTCAAGCTGCTTTTTTCTTTAATTTTATTTTTCCCTCCTCCCTTGCAATACCCAACCGATCTATTTTCACTTAGCGAACGACACTGACGTAGGTCTAATATCGCCTCGCCTTGGAAGGCGTGAAGAACTTTCGGGGGGATACGTGTTCGATCTTCTTTTTGAACCACCTTAAGCCAAATAAATGTGCACATTGCATCAGCTTTCAATGAATTGCATCGCGGCTTCGTACCTAAATAAAAATACATATCCATTTTATTTCGATTTATGCACGTATACATAAAAGTCTACATTTTTTCTTTCACCGATAGAATCGGTTTTCTTAACTTCCAAAAAGTCGCCGACTCGAGAGATTTTCTGATCATAAAATTACGTAGAATCTGGCTAAGCTCAAGTCAAGTGAAATTGAAACAACGAACAATTGCCGATGCGGTTGGAAACCTCGATCAGCACGCAACACGTACACATATTTATGAGTTTCGAAAATTGCGTTGTCCGTAAGGTAATAAAGGCCCTGAATATTCAAATTTTCAGCATAATAACGAGGATAGTCAAGCCGGTGAGATTTTAAATCAAAAGCTACGACAATGAATAAAGAATACATAGTGTCGACGAAGAGGATCAGAGAGTAAAAAGAGGGATGGCGGAGGGAAGGGGGGGGGGAAGGTAATTCTTTACTTGACACGAAGCCTGTGAAAATTAAGCGGGGAATTAAACAAGCACACCGGGTACTATCCCCAAGACGCAAAACTGAGATGTAAATTGGTCCCATTAAAATATTGTTAACATGGGAAATTTGAATAGGGTAGGCTGGCTAAGTTCGAGTTACGATTCTACGTTGCCTGCAGGTTTACATCTACAATGTAAATGCGAGCCAATTACAGACCGCAGGTATCCACTCCGAGAGATTAGGAACTTCAAATTTACTCAAAACGGTGCTCGTACTTAGTTCTCCTGTGTTTTATGGCCACCTTACGCGCTCGAGTCGGATCGCGATAGTTTCAGCCTCCGAAATGAACGACAGAGAGTGATCGGCTCGAGTCACGTCGTCCCTTCATTCGGCCGTTGTTTCGGTTGAATTTACACGTGCCCAGAGAAGCTCATATTCCTTGTCAACCAAGATATTTTTATCATGATACTTCCAGACAACGTTTTCGAATTTATTTCTCGAGAGGATTTTTCAGGAGTGCAACAAACAATCGGTGATATTGGCAGATATTCAAGTTTTCTGAAACTCATTCTCAGTCATTGATCGTCGGGAATTCGTGACAGCCGAGTAGAAATGACTTTACTGTCGCGAAGTTCGAAATTAACAAGTTAGTCGGACTCGAATTATTAGAGTTTTCGGAGAGACTGACAACCGAAAGCATTTCGCTGAAACTTTGTCATTTGCTCATATTGCTGTTAGGCTTAGACCATCGGATCAGGTCGCGATGATCAATAAACTGCAGAATGAGAATTAACAAGCCTTTGTATCCGCACGTAATAACTATTTGTCACACTGTCAAGTTACGGCCAAGATAAATTATGGGTTCACTTCCTGTTCGCAAAGAGAAGCGTAATAAAAGTTATAAACTGTTACACGAATGTTATCATCATTCCTCCCGTAATTGTCAGAAATTTTCGCGCGTTTTTCACAGCCGATTCAAGTAGATGGAAGAATGTTTTACAGCCAAGTCATTTTTTTCAACTCGTAGAGAAATTATTCTTAATGAGAAACAAACCGTGTTCAACAGTTGACAAATACGAGCAGACAGTTTCGCGTGCGCAGCTCTTTGCGAATTGTAAGGCATACCCACTTCAATTTAGCCACCCCTGAATGAACGAGCCCCACGGTCAGGATAAAATTTCGTTATTCAATCGACACGAGAACGAGTGAAAAAATATGCGCAGACACTCTCAGAGTGCCGTTTGTTTTACGAAAAACCGCATATAATTTCACGCGGAAAACGTAGCGTTGATCTGAATTCGAGTAAAACACCAAAGACACAGAGATAAATGAATTGCCCTTTTTGCACTCACCATCAGAAGTTTGACTTTGTTAACCAAAGGGGATGTCGTGAAAAATTTGTTGACAGCTGTCAATATTTTCCCTTCCAATGTGTCGGCGTGTGGTTCGCATCCGGTTTCAACTCTGTCCCCGATTCTTGCCGCGCCTTCGGCCCGGAAGTTCTATTTCACTTGTTGTTTACCGCTCAGATCCGTGAACAGAACGAGACGCTACGCGGTCATCGGATCCGCGCGTTTTTTCAAATATACTTTTGAAACCTCGATTACTTGGAGCGATATTTCCCACCGCAGAGTGCAAGTTCGTATTTTTTTCTCTCGTCGAACAAAGCTTATACCGAAACTTTTCAAGTACAGTTGCAACTGAATATTACTAGCGGCGTAGTTCCTGGGACAAATTCTTCGATCGAGTCTTGAGTTTACTCTGAAAAGGGTTGAATTTTTCGTGCAGAATAACAAACGAGGGGCTCAGTTTTTGTACCTATGGATTTGAAACGACGATCGTTGGTGATCAAATTCAAGTATTCGCGTATCTGAGAACAGTTTTTACATCGTGGCAAGGTGACCGGTCAACAAGGAGAGAAACACGAGCAGTTGGCCCGAGTAAAATCGTTCGAAAATTCGGCAAAGTCTGCAAATCGCGTTGATTACCTTTAGTTTTAGGAGCAGGGTCTGCGGCGTCCCGAGGTGCCGACCGTTTTGTTCCAAATTGTTAAATTGGATAAAAACTTTAAGCTTGGGCAGGCGAATGCCGCGTACCGTAATTTGTCGCGTACCGGTTTTTGTTCGAAACAACTTATAGAACTCAGCCGAGAGCTTGCGTAGGCCCAGAAATAATTACCGCCGCATCTTGATTGACAGATTTGCTCTGTTACATGGTTCGCTTTTCCGGGCGATACGATGCCCTAATTATTAACCCAGGGTTTGCTAATTTAATAAACAGTTCCGAGTTCACCGAGAGTCGAGATTGAAAAGTGAGCTTAACACGTGATGGAAAATTCATGGCAAGAGTAACTTTAGTTTCAAGTAGCTACGTGTAGTACTTTATCTCACCCGAGCCACGAACGTGCGGTTCAACGTCTACTTTCAGCCTTTTACTTCCAAGTTTGAAACACTCTCAGCCCCCTCTTTGTAAATTCATCAATGATTGATAGGAGTTAGCGAGCATGATACACTACGTCATAAAATCACGCCGCTTCTGAATAAAAAATCGAGCCCTTACTTGGTTATCAAAGATTTTTGAGAGCTGGTTAGTAATTTGAAATTACGATCGGCCAATGATACAAGCTGCTTTCGGGTTTAGTTCTCTCTGAACTGACGTCACCCCGCCACTTGGGGAAATGAAAATTCCGTCGATTTTTTCTCGGTGATCGATAAAGAGGAGAAAGGGTGAAAATTCATCGATCTTATACCAAATATCTGGTAAAATGAATGGTCTATCAAAACAGAACGGGATCTAGGCTGATCGTGAGACGAGCGAAAATACTTTTTTGCTAATCTGTAAATCGTGTCACTGTACAATTAAGAATTCGGTGGGTCTTCCAACGAGTTTCTTGGAGCTACGGGCGCACCGCGTCAGGATCCTGGCTCCAGAGTAACGCGACGTCGCGGTCTTAGAGGCGACTGGATGCTGCGAGTCGCGGCTCCACAGTCATCCCGAAACCAGTCCGAGTTCACCAGACGCTGCGGCGTCGCGACGCACGGGGTTTGCTCTGCTTTTGCGCCGGCCAGCCGCCACTAGTTGAGCCTCTGCCGTGGTGTAGTCGAGGTCTCGTCGCCTCTCTTTACTTCTCATTCGCATCTTTATGGCTTGTATAAAAACTACCCGACTGCAGCTCTTGGTGCTGGAGGACTCTGGCTCCTCTGCCTCGAATCGCTGCATTCCGAATTTGAATGGCTCCGAATGCGTCAAATTCCTCAAGTAAAGAAACCAATATTTTACGTTAAGCATTGATGTTTTGAATGGTCCGAAAATCGATGCTCAAACTTCCGAAAGGATAAAATGCCGAAAGGGCGTAATACAAGTCAAAGTTTCGAAAATGCGAAAATGAGAAGATTTAATTATCTGAAACATCGAAATTCCGAATGACCGAAGATTTTTAGTTCTGTGAATTTCTGGCTTGCTGAAACTTCACCACTTTGATCTTTCTTTGTTTTGGATTTTCGATATTTTTACGTTGGGATTCCTGGTCATTCTGATTTTCGGTTTTTATCATTTATTACACTCACTCGTTGAGTAAACTACGCTGTGGGAGTATATTTTAATTTTCGGAGTTCTACTCTATAGAAATTTTATTTCTCGGAATTTTGCTCTATCGGAACTTTACTTTCCGGAGTTTGGTTTCATTTCTTCAAGTTTCGCCATCAAATAATTCAGAATTAGGTACTTTCAGAACTTTGACTCCGCCCCGCTGCAGTCTCACAATCAGTATCCTTTTCATCTTTCAGTGAAAGACGATTGCATACCTTATTTTCATTATTATTTGGCACTTTTAGTTTTAAACTCTTTGAATCTCGCGTCAGTGATGCAGTTTTTTTTCCCATAATTCTTGTACAGTAGATTTTTTCTTCGTTATTATTTCGAACTCGGAAACTATTGTTTTTGTCAAGCTGCATGGAAACAAACTTTACAATTTTCTTATCTGTCTGCGTTTTATAATACCAATCAGACTCGACCCAGTTCTGCGATGTTGAAATTTCGAAGAGCTCAAAATTTTACAATCGAAACCGCAAATAAGTAGCCTCAAAGTTTCGAGATTCAAGAAATTAACCATGCATTAGACAAAATGTATGCTTTGAAACGTCGATGACTGATTACAGGAATAACTTTCCTTTGATGCATCCGATGAAACTTTGATAGCATGATTGTTAATAATGACGCAACATGAAAGTTAAACTACCTCAGAGAAGCGTGAATCAAGCTTTCAATTAATGTTGCACAACAAACGCAACGGAACGTGGGTTCAATTTTCTATTTTGCGAGCAGCTTCCGAATAAGTCGTGTGCAGGACCCCGGATATCACATCGGTGATCTCATATCCTGATGCCGTTGCAATATCTTTAATATTTTCTGGAAAAATACGCCACTGGTATAATATAATACGTGATGGAAAGTAAACCTGTACCTGCAGGGATGTAAGGTCGGTGAAACTCGTTACACGTCGGAAACTATATACACGTAAATAGGACACTCGAGTGATCAGAAATAAAATTTAGATAAAGTAAATAATATTGCAAAGCGAAGCGGAGTGTTTATAAAATTCCTCAACTACAGGCGAACCTTGCTTCTGTTTCTCGTTTTCACATCCTGAAATTTTTTTCCCTATTTTACCTCGCTAACATCCACGTTCGGCCTTTCAAACTACATACAGCAGAATGACGAACGATGTTGACTCGATTGTCACTGCAATGATGACGACTCAATGTCGAGATGCAGCGTCCAATTTGGCGAAGTGATTTATTACCCTTGACGATCGGTAATCTCGCATCCCGGCATATTTTTGTGATTTTATTATTTATTATTTTTTTCTGTCGTTTACAAGACCAAAATAACTCACCGAGAATGAAAAGTGGCTGACGCGCGTTTCTCGGCACCTTTTTTACTTTCGGTCTCTTCCGTTTCCCCGATTACCGGTACACTTAATTAGTCTACGGATCTATTACGGAAGAGCCGAGTATCAGTTTCGCGCGTGGCAATAATTCGGCCTTTGTTGCATGGACGAAGCTGAAGCCGCTCCCGTGACATTATTGCTGCACCTATATGTATAGTAGACTCGATGCAATTACGCCCATTCAGTGACTAATTTGAGAAACACGACTCATTCAATCGGTCAAAATCGGTACAGCTAGTGCAGAATTCTGTGTACAGGTAACTCCTGTATGGACTGATAGCAGCTAAACTACGGTACGGTGACCGAGTTATTTATTTTTCTATTTTCTCGTCGACCGAATTTGTTTCGTTTCGTTTAATTTTTTTTTTTTATATCTTTTTCTTTTACTGCCCTGGACTAATGACGCATTCACCTGGCGAAGGTATGCACGTGAAAATTCCAATACTTTTATGATTCCGAGCCCGATTCGCCGGAGTCTATAATAAATTTTATATTCAATGAGGAATACTCGCATGTGTACGTTGCTTTTTTATTCAAATTTTTGCCAAAGTATAGGAGCTATGTATGTATACGCTTTCAATATAGCCTTGTCACGAAACGTATGACTTTCATGGCAGTCTGATTATTACGGGTATGGTGTACGGACACGATGGCGCGGAAGCATTTCGCTTTCTGAAACGAATCAGGATCAGAGCCCCAAACCAAAAATTTCTTATCTCGTCTCACCGACCGACGACTCAAAATGGAAAGAGACGTATGGCAGTCGCGTAACAGTGTTTACGAGCGTTTAAATACGAAAATAGAACGTGTGTTCGGTGAATGAAAGAAAAAAGTTAAAGCTTGTCATTACGAAATAGTCAATAGTCAGTAGTCGTGCAAAGATGTGACTTGCAGTGTAAACTTTTCGCTGTGGACTAGATACGCGTAATCGTTTTTCAAGAACTTGAGCCGTGGTAGAGGGCGGGAAATGTGGAAGTTAGTTTTGCGAAAATTAATCCTGTCAGATAACTATTTTACCGTATAACTATTCCCTAGAAACCGATGTACCTACCAGATTTTACGCGAAGAGTTTTTAGTGATTGGATTGAAACTGCATTTTTAGTCAACTCCCTGCGGGATTTCCTTTGACCTAATTTTCTCAATTTCTTGTGTGAAGATCGCAGGGGAAGAACGTGTCGAGCATGAGCGTGGGGAAGACTGCGAAATCCTTGAAATGCAAATTTGCGTTATCCGATGAACCAGTTTCGAGATAAGTTTGTTCGAATCGAAGGAGACGCGGTGGTTCTGCAATTGCGGACCAGGATGATGTATCTTGACGAGAAAACGTCCGAGAGAAGAGCGGAACAACTCGGTAGTTCTACTCGAGTCGATCATCACGAGTTACACAGCAAGACGTTTGAGTTGTTTCGCCGTGCAATGCGGGTGAAAATTCCGAATCGTAAAAACCATAACAAGTGAGGAAGAGAAGAAAAAGAAAAACAAACGAGGTAACTGGGATGAAACTGACCGCCGACAAGAAAAGAAAATAATAAGAAATGTTAAAACAAGCGATACCTACTTCCACATCGGGTACACTTGAAAGCTCGAATGCCCCCCTCTCCGTCCCCCGGCTCTTTCTCCACCGTCGGACCATAAAAAAGCGCACGCTCGCCGCCCCCGTGAAAGAGCTTTTATTTCCGGAACTCTATACCTTTGGTAACCCAGGGCGAAGTGGTGCTGGCGTGGCGGTTGATTGGATACGGAGATACTCGTTCGTACGTCCGTTCTATCCTCATTGATACGCTGCCTGGCTAGACTCTGCACCAACCGAGATTTCAAAGTACTCTTACGGCTGCAATATCAACGCGTACGACGCGCAAACTTGCAGCTGGGAAACTTGGCTCTGGTAACTCAAACCTGGCAGGGTATAGTTTGCCGGGAAAACGGTGAGGCGCTACGTACATGTTATTGTCCTGGTTACACATCCGTCACGCCATGTTAGTCCTGTTACTCTTTCGAGCTTCCGTGCTTTCGATTATGGCCTCGGAGTTTATCACCCAGAAAATAGGAAGGCGAGCGTACCTACCATGAATCACTGGGACTCTGCGGCACGCGTGACCAGGTGTTACATGTAACGCTGGGAGCGTCGCCGGGTAATCGAGGTTAAACCACCCTTTCATACGCCGTATCTACCCTTCCCCGTTGAGTTACACTGAGATTACGTCGAGTGCATATTTTCGATAGGAAACTCACCCGCCACCTCGCTCTTTATCTATCCACGGGAATCTCCGTTTATTCTCTTGCAAAAATATCCCGCACCGTGGGATTATCGTTTGCTGGCTACAGACTTTTATCGAGATCTAACGGTCTGCCGAGTTTTTCAGATCTTAAGGATTTTTCTTTTCTTTTTTCGCGCATAGTTGAAAAGAGCGATGTAATGAATTTCGACCGATTTTGCAGGGTGAGCTTTAAATTCGTAGTTTAATCATCGCGTTCTCTTCTTGTGGGAAAAAAAATTTCCACGTTTAGAAATCAATTATTCGTCGTGCGGAATAGTGCTGGAACATCGTCTTTGAAAACAATTTCTTCTCTTCTCTGCAGTTTTATCAGCAAGTTTTGATATCGTTTCGACGTTTTTATCTGATAATGAGAGATCAGAAATTCGTTACGAAGACCTTAGTGAAAGTCAATAAACTTGTAAGTGAATTTTAGTCTTTCAATGGAAAACAGGTTGAATATGTAGTGTGACTATTGTATCGAAGAAAACAACTCAAATTCGATGAAAAAACTGAATTTTTTTTTAAACTTAGATTCTGATATTCCAAAAATTTGACAGGCGTTAAGATTTTAGTGCAGGAGTACTAATCTGGTACATGAGTACAAGAGTGAATGTTACAGATGCAGAAAAGTAAAAATTCTTAACTTGGCTTGTAACGAGTTAGACTGAATTGTATAACTGTAACAAATTTCGATACAATCTGAGGTAATTGTCATACCATTTACAGTGCGGTATATTTCGCTGCCAAGAATTCTTTTTAATTTGTAGGTACTTCTCAGTTCCGTAGCTTTAAGGCGAGAAGTTAGAATTTCATTACGGAAACGGAACCCGATTTTCCGCAGATTACTACGATGATAAAATTGGAGAATAAAAAGCTGTATAGTATAATATAAAAAGCTCCGTAATGTTTTCATCGATGAAAATTCGTCTAGAAACAAGGCGAGCGGTTGGAAAAGTTTTGGGGAACGCTATTTGCCGAACCAGGTCACATCACCGACGGCGATTCGGACTTTGATAAGCCGTGTTTCAGGCTCAACAAATCCAGGATTATAACTGAGCTACGCACAGCTGGTCTGCCGGCATAATCTGCGCTGTTATATACCTGGAATCTTAATTGATATCGTGGATTTATGCGACGAATTCTTATTTTCAAAAAATCGCAACGGGCGTTCGGCATTCCGAGATACGCAATGCGAACAAACGAACGTTCTTATCATTTCTCGAATTTAATTTGCCCTTCGTCGTAAACCTCAGCGGGAACTCGAATATAAACTTAAATACACAAATGACGAATCCTGCAGTTCGGCCCAACAAAGGACGAAGGAAAAGCTTCCGCTCGAGTTGATTGCCACTTTGGTGACGCGGTCTTGTCGGAGGTTTTTGACCAGAACAATGCTTCGACGGCATCTCTCTTTCTCTCCTCTTAGCTCTCCCTCTCTCTGTTTATTCTTATCTTTGGTCGTAACCGTGGCATTCGGCGAGTCCCGATGTTTCCAGCTATATTTCAAACGGACAGACTTACGTTGCGTGCTGAAAATTGCTGGCGAAAGAACCCCAGAAGAAATCGGGCCAAAGTAACAATCACAGTGGAGAAGTTTTGTCGGAAGAAAATGTCGCAGTTGAATTACACTGTTTTTCATATATTGTTATTCTTATTATTATCATTATTCTTACGGACATATTTTAGTATGTAAGCTTACGTCCCGTTAAGATGGGGGGGATAGTTTGAACCGTCTAAAATAATGTCTATTATTTTAGGATTTTTTTTTCAAAGAAAATGAAAATACTTAAAGCACTTTGAGTTTTAGGACTTTATTATTTATAGTTTCAAAAACATTTTCTAATTTTTTCGGGTTAAATTAATTACAAAACGGCGCCATGGCGCATATAAGTAGCGAACAACTTCGAACTCGAGGCTCTTTGCGATGGCGTATCTCCTGACGTCACTGTTCAGCTTGTAACAGATAGAAAAATTGTTACAATAAAATTTTAGGATTGAAATTCAAAAATCTAGCCATGAGTTCGAATCGATAAGCAAGTCTTATAGATTGTGTCAAAATTTTGAAAACGTAGTCGTTAACTACTCCTATGCGCCATGTCGCGATTTTGTTATTAAGTTCAATGAACAATTCTAAAATGTCCTTGAAACTATAAATCATAAAGCCCTGACACTGAAATTGCTAAGTGGTTATATGATTTTAGACGGTCCAAGCTGTACCCCCCCCCCCCCCCCCCCTCATACAGTAAATCTTTAAAACATCTTGTGTTTGCTTGAACTTTTCTTGAAAATGAATTTGGAGATGGAGTTCATACGGAACCGTTGCGTCTGTTCGAAAACCAGAGGAAGAAAAGTAGAGTCCGTGAGAAGGGTATAAAATGTAATCAATACACCTGGGCGCTAACTTTGATTAAGAGGATTTTTCACCGTGAAAATGGATTGCTACAATTAATCGGTTCCCTTTATTCCGGAGAGAACATTCAATCTTTCATGCATCAAAATTTTTTTTTGCCCCTTGATAAGCTGGAAATACACATATATCAATGAATATTAATTTCCGGATAAATACTTCAGTTGTGAATCGATCTGAAGCGTCGGTGTAGACGCAGGGAAATGAAAATCAATGAATTTCTTTTATCGTCTCCGACACTAACGAACGGCCCAATTCCACGTCTGTTAATTTTCATCCAGCTGTCGTTCACAGCTTTGCAAATAAATTGGAAAGCATTTTTATTGCCACAGTGACACGCGGTTATTAGTAACCTATGTTGACGCAGAGCGCCATAGATTCACAGACGGATAACCCTGATCATGTCATACTTTCTGCATGAAACCCTTAACCTCTTTCTCGGTCAAGATTCTCGTCGATGAATTCTATCGGCAGTAATGGAACGGACTTTGTGCGTTCCTTTTTTTGCACAGTGTAATTTTTTTCAGGGTGCGATGATCAAACCGGCAGGTGGAGGTGTAACGCATGTCTTATAGGTGCTGCCTGCGTGTAATGAAGAAGGTTTATTTATTTTCGAGGTGCAAGCGTGGAATCGTGCTCAAGCTAAGGTGACAAGCCTTACCTTTCAGCGTGTCAACCTAACTCCAAGTAGGCTGTCATAATCCCGAAGTACGTTTCGAGAATAAATTATCGCGTAAATTATGTTTCGTTTCAAGTACGGTGATCCAGCCAAACTGGGCTGCTTTCCACTAAACGTTCTAATATTGTACCGTGGAAGTTTAGAATTTTGGAACTTAGACGACAGCAAGACACAAGGCAGAATTAAGCCAGGTATGATTTTCAGAAAACCAAACTGCACCGCACGGAAACTGTACCCGAATAACACAAGCGTGAAACACATTACTCGAGGTGTTTTGCCAGCTTTTTTACCATCTTGCAAAGTGTAATGTAACCACACGTATAATATAATAAGAAGCCTGCAGACTCTTGCGCCTGAATGTGAAAAGGTAATTTCATTCTTCGCGACTTATGTAAAATGAGATAAAATGTTAATGACGAGAGGTAACTCGGAGTGTCGTACCGTTATAACCCATTTGTTAAAGGATATATTATACTGGCATTTTTCAACGGAGACAAAGGAAACTTTTCTAGTATTATCAGGCGTTACGTGACGGGCACAACAGTTTTTTAATTGCTCATTACCGCGGGTACCGTTGCACCTGACAATTATTAGTCAATTGTAGGCAAATGCGTTCCAGTTGGTGCGGAATTCTCAGGAACATTTGCCACCGAATTCCGCAAACGATGTCCGCAACAACCGGCTGCTGTCGCAAATATGCCGTTAGCTAATTCGTGCCAATTGACAATCGTGGCATTTCTAGATGCTCTTAAAGACCGATTGAAACACCTCGCAGCATTTAGAACTCCGGTTTGTAGATCAGTGTAGATACATATCCAGCTACGGTATGTATTACATCCAAAGTTGTACGGTTACACAGAATTCTATGGGGGAAGTACAATTTGTCTGGTAACCGAACTCGACGTCTGTCTCCGCGGATATCAGATGAAGTGAGAAGGGTTGACGAACAGCCTATTTTTCTTTTCTGTTTTTTCTCCTGTATCTCTTGGGAACGAATCGTTATCTGAATGGTCAATTCCATACGCCAGAGTTGCGACCCAACTGCAGTATATACAGGATGAGGAAATTTAAACACTGATGGAATTGGGCATTTTGTTTGCTGTACGGCGATTTCAGAAAATATCACGTATATAACCGCAATCGTTGCTTTCTGGAAAGTGTCATGAAATCCAATTAGCAGTTTTCTTTCAGAAACTAATATCCCAAGGTCTGCAACAAATCGCGTACAGTATTCTACGTAAGTTTTTCTTTACTCCGAGTAAAGAGAAAATTTTCCCGAAAGGAGGTCGGCAACTTCTCGTATATAATACGTGGATTCGTGCAATCCAAAGGATTTGCCAAGTGCCCGTGTTTCGACGCAGTATATAAAGTATACATGTATATAATTGAAAAACACAAACAGAGATTACGTCGTGGACGGAGAAATTAAGTTTTCAAATATTCTCTTTTGATGTTAATGTACCTTTCAAATCCGTCCCGAGTCGAGACTCGCCGGGTCTTATGACTCGTGCCAGGTTTTTATTTGGCTTTCTTTTTGGATTTCTATTTTTGATCGTTTTCTCCCTCTCTTTTCGTCCCTTCATTCCCGTCGCTTTGCCTCGCCTTTTCGTCCGCACGCGTCACTGCTCCCTTGCAAGCTCGGTTGGAAATTGGTTCGCGGAGCCTAGAAACGATTTCCGTAAAAACGTAATTACAGTTTCCGAACGAACAGCGACGACTTTACCCAACGACGCTTATGCCTCGGCCTATACTCCACGTAATACGCGGTGCACGTCCTTCCCCTGTACACATATTACACAACCTGTGATAACCGACAGGCTGTGTTCAATTCCAATCAAGCGACTCGACTCGCGGCAGTAATACGTCGGCAGTCTGCAGCAGTGCCTATCTCGGTGTATCATCTGATTCCCAAAAGCTTGTTAACGAACGAGTGAGTCGACTGATCGATGGGCATTCATTTCTCCCGGTGAAATTGCGTCCAACGATTGGTGTAGAAGATGAATCGCATAAGTTGCGCCGAATTAAACGGGACGGCTTTCTCGATTTTCATATTTTAAGATTCATCGTTCTTTCTTCGTGCAAATTTTTGTAGCGTCGGTAGAAGCATTGAATATCAACTATAGCAATTGCAGAGGATGATGATTATTTCAATTTCTACGATTTTCCACAATAAATAACACTCATGCACGAAGTTTTGAAAATAGATTTACAAAATATTACACATTCTATTCGATTTGTAAATAATACACGATCCAAAGTAATAACTGATGTGATACCTACTTACCTGCCAATCGTAGATCGTGAAATATCGGTTTGGATCTAAAAGTCGGCCAAGTCTTACGAGAAACTTCGTTCAGGTGTAGAATCAATTTCAGAGTGGGATTTTAATAAAATTGCCTGCTAGTCGTGCAATAAAAACCCAGAGTCATATCGCTATTTCCGTTTGCTGTTTCTGGTTTATTTTACAAGCAAGGATAGATTTATCCAAAGATTAAAATTCAAATGTCATGACGTATGAAAAACAATTAATGCTCTTTCGAAAACGTGTCGAAACCTCCTTCGAGATATGTTTATCCAAACTTTTCTCGCATAAAATGAAAAAATCAATTTATGCCTACGAAATTTGACAATTTATAGTTAGTTTCGTCAAATCCTTACTGTCAGATCTCGATAATCTGTGGTCAAATTTCAAACAGGCCGTAAATATGTTAAAATTTTTTTCCTGTCTTATCGACAGATCTGCCTACCGCAGATACTAGATAGATAGCTTCATCTTTGCGGTGACGGGAAACGCCCACAAATGGTAAGAGAATTTCGACCTCAATCGACAACCACAATTTCCATATTACCTTGCCATGATAAAAAAGGTATCTACCGTAAGTGTACTAAAGTAAACCTGTGATACCGACGACAAGATTGAATTAATTGTGTAAAGGCAATTCAAAATGTTCTTCATCTGTTGAAATTTGTAATGACTGTGAAAGTGTTAACAGTTAAAATACTTCTGTTATTAAAATCTTTGTTGGGGATGAAGATTATACGCTAATATCAATTTCGGGTAGGAAAATTAATTAAAAATTGATGTTTAGTAATCAAAAAATATATATTTGAGATAGGAATTGTCTCTTCTCGTCGGAATTGTGTCTAACAAATTGTCTTCGTTCTGATATACAGGTAACATGCAGTATTGGTACACCTAACATTATACATATATTCAACGATTGACGATATCATCAATGTCAACTTTAGATTTACATCTTATACTAATCGAATGTAGAATTCTCATAAGAGTTTCGGAGGACTTCTTACGGGCGTATTATTCTATGGATACCTCAAGCTCCATCGAATGTCTCGTTAAAAGAGCAGATACTTGGGAATCCTACGCGATCGGTATAAACAGTTGTTTCTTGATGATGATTAATCACATGGTGGCAAATCCGCTTGATTCATATTACAATAAAGCGAACACAATATGTCAGAAAAAGATAAAGACGTACAAATGACACAGCGAGACGTAAGTAAATATCATCATGGGTGTTAGAAATAAAATTAAAAAGAACTTTATTTACAAGAGTCGAATTTGAACAACCGTTTGACGTCATACAACTGACGTCATTAATCTCAATGCGAATTATCGCGGAATTGTAATGCAACGGTGCATACTTTGTAACTGACTTGAAATCAGTCTTAAGAAAAATTATAAATTAGTTTTCATTCCCGCTTCGTATTTCTTTGTACATACAACAAATGAGAGAACAAAAATAAATTCGGGGTATCTCTGTTTTCAATTTGAAATCGACTTCGTCGCCGAGCACGACATCGCCTCAACACGGATCGTAATTTAACGTCGTTCGTATTAAGAACGTAAACAGTTATTTCTTTGCTCAGGTGCAGAAACTGCAGCTTATGAAAATATTCGAGCAATTCGTCGACCACCGCGATGCGCGTACACAGAGGTACCTAATGCTTGTATCATTTTGACTCAGACGCGTACAGCGCAGCGGCCAATATTTGTTGCATTTGTATTCTGACGTCGAGCTTCTTGACGTCGGGGACTTGTTTCATCATCGGCAAAAGCGAGAGGAGAAACATCCGGTCGTAATCCTCGTCCTGGATCATCGGCTGACTGTGGGAAGACAAAATGTCGTGGATATCGTTGTCGAACGAGTTCAACGACGTTTCGCAAATCTGCGTCGAGTATCGACCCCGCATTTTCGGCTGGCCCATGCTCATCGACACGTTGTTGTATTCCCTCGAGGTGCTCGGTTGCACGGCCGGAAAATCATATTCCTCGATCACGGGGTTGTCCATTTCGCTATCGCTGTCCGGGTGATGGGGCGAAGCCTTTTTGACCAGATTTCTGAAAATTCGAACTAGTCAACCATTTTGTATAAAGATCTCAACTCCTAATTCCTCTCAACGACGAGAACCGCCAAGTCGGCACGGAATTAAAATACCTTTTGTTCTCGACGGTCGGCAGAAGAAAGTACAACTGGTCGAAGTAAATATATTTCTTTCTTTTTCGTGCGGCCGGACCAGCTTTTTGCGAGCGTTGCATCTTCAGCTCCTTCATGAAGTAATCCCTGATGTTCCTCCATTTCCCGCGTAAATTCTTCTCTGAAACACAAATACAGCCCATGTCTCATCAGCCACCGCATCGTAAAGACCAGTAGCAAGAAAATTATTGAAATATTGGTGTAAATTCAAGTCGCAGCTTCGAAGCTCGCAGTCTTTCTCCAGCCAAACGGCTTAATTATCGGCTCGAGGGGTTCGCTGCGCATGCGCAGACCGCAGCCGTGCCCATCTGCGAGGATGCGTACACAAGAACGAGAACAATTTTCAACGGTAAGCCGTCGGTGGTCGGTGGGTGATTTTACCCGCAAAGCGGGCACGGAGTCCGTTTTATAAGCGTCGATGGCGAGGCGCGAATGGAGGATTGGTAAACGGGGAGGGCGTGGAGCAAAGCGCCTTGATTTCTATCGATTCACGGCCATTCGGCCACGGCGAAGGCAGGCTGCGTCTTTCTCCGGACGCAGGCTGCGGTCGCGGGGTTTTACAGGCTTGATAAAACGATCGCGTGATTGTTAAAATTCGATTCTTCGTCCGCATTACACTCGTGACATCTCTATAGATAAGTCGTTTTCGGAACAAGGGGTACATATCGGAGGGAATCTCGGAATATTCCTCCGCTCGTAACGACCAGCTATGCCGGAAACGCACGTGGTTGATGCGAGACGGTATTATCCGTACGACGATAATCAGAGTGGCCGGCCGGGCAGCGTGATCGATGAAGGAACGAACGGTGCGGTGCGAGGAGGATATACTGCATACTTATACCCTACCTTCAGTGTTTCTCTCCTCGTTCGTCAAGCCGTCCCAATTGGGCACCATCACCTGGCACATTTCGTCCCAAGCGTCCATCTTAGCATTCCTGTCGTTATACTCGTCGCAGTTAACGTCGTAAATAGCCGGCCGCTTCTGTATCTCAATGATAAACTTTTCAGTGTCGAACATTGTCTCTCCGTACCTCTCGTCTGTATTTTGTTTACGCCTTGCGCCCTTCCCCTCTCTCTCTCTCTCTCTCTCTCTCTCTCTCTCTCGCTCTCTCCCTCTCTCTGCAATTACGCTCGCGGCTGGCGGGATTCACGCGGCGAGAAAAACACCCGAGACGACTGCACCTGCACCGGCATTCGTCCCCTGATCGGCAGCTTGAACGGGGTCTGCGGCTCTCCGCGCACCGATGCGGACTGCGGACGGCGGACAAACCGCCTCGCCTTGACTCGGCCGCCCGCGGCGCGTGTTCAGCGTTGCGAGTCGTGACGCGGCGGAACCTACGCAGCGGCGTTGCCACATCTACAACCCGTCAGCCCCGCCGCCCGGCCGCTTCCGCCCCGACGCCTTCATTCCGCGGAAGACGCGCGCCGTCCTCGCGCCGATTATGTCGGCTGACTCGCCTTTTCACCTGCGCTATTCGCCCGGCTGCGAGAGGAGAAAAAGGGAAAGAATCGTGCGCCTCGCGTCCGTCGGCCACGTCGGAGCTGCAGTGCCTGGCGGATTTCCTTTCGACGCATTGCTTCGTAGGTTACTCGCACGCGTCCAAGTTGTTACGTATTCTATCGAAATCTCGCCCCCTTTCACCTTTGCTCACTACGTTTAACCACGGCTAGTTTGGACAATTTTTGTTAATATTGATACAACGTATCGATCGAGAGCGGGTGTATCTACTCGTTTCCGGAAATCACCTCGAGTCGTTACGGCCTTGATAATAATACCGTGTAAGCATGTGTTCCGCTGCACGTGGAGGTCGCGCGGCAGCCCTGCGGAGGATAGAGAAAATGATCGCGGATCCCTGATGGCGCGGAATCGAACAAAACTGAGACGAGGGTCAAATCCACTCTGAATCGCTTCCGCGAACGCGACACTCGCCCGGTTTGACGGAACCTGCAGAAATGTCGGTGCGGGTCTCGGGGCTGCTCGAAAAGTAACGAAATTTTTAGGAAAGTGAGCATCGAAGACCCGTTGAAAACGGTCTCGACGCAGTAGTCAATTAATATCGGGAATGACTTTGTCAATTTCCTTGGCAGTATTAGGGAAATACCGGGTGCAGTGTTGGGAATGGGTTTTTTTTAGCACCGCTATGAGAACCCGTGGACTCATACCTGTCCCGAGGAAATCGACGGGTCGGGATCGGTCCGGTTCAGCGCGGAATGAGGCAGGCAGACAAGCATGGCCAATCCGGCGAATACACACCTACCGCGGCGGCGAAATATACGCACACCAAAGAAAAGGCTGCGACACCGTAGCGGCGAACCAATATTTGCCAGCGGCATTCCTCGCGGAGATATTCCGTTCGCGATAAGTCGGCTGGACGGACCGGACGGTTCGAACCTCAAGCTCAGTCCCTGCGTACAAAAAAGAATCTGAAACAGCAATTTTTCGATGGTACAATTGGTGTCGCTGGTAGTCTGAATCCAGAATTCCGACCAGATTCCGCAATACCTTCGGCCGCCATTTTGAATCTATAATTCAACTAGTCAAATATCGATGATAAAAAAAAAAAAAAAATTGTCACGACATTGTCGAGATGCAGATTGTCGAATCTACAAGTTTAGTTTCGATCATTTTTAGTGAATAGTTGAAAATAGCCGAGTTATTTGACAAAAACAAATTCCCCCGTAAATTCAAGATGGCGGCCAAAGCTATAGCAGAATCTCGACGAAATTCTGGAACCGGACTATCAGCGATCCCTTCCAACTATTGAAAAAAGAAAATTGTGACATGTAAAAATTCCAATTTGAAATGTAAGCATATTCCGACTGGACTACTCGATCAAAGCCGAGTGTGGCAGAGTTACTCGGCGGTTACGGCAGGCGTCGCGACGCGGCGAGCCTCCCAGATGTCCGCGCTTGTAGCCGACGGTGGCCTACCGGAAACGTCGGACGCACGTTCTCGGAGCCAATTTTAACCGCCGGCCAAGTTGTACCTGTGGCCTTCCTTCGGGGCGGGCATACCGGGTGTTCAGCCGGCTTGCCCCGTTTTCCATCCGCAAGGGCCGCGGCGCGGCCGGAACTGACAGACCCCAAACGATTATCGTATCTTTGAGTAATTTTGATAATCTAATCTTATTTCCGTTTAACTTAGACAGACTGGTGCATGGGTCGAAGATTCGATACTTTTTCGTTATTTGCAGATCGCGATATTTTCGCATGCTCGGTATTCACCAAATTAATATATTCGCAAGCTAGATATATACGATGATTTTCGTGAAAGTATACGAGAAAAAATATATTTAAATTATAAACTAACTTCATTACAAATAACTTTGAAATTGTTAAAACTCCACCAAATTCGTTCGATTTCACTCTATCTAAGATGACTGATTTTGATCAGATGCCTAGTGGTTTATAAACTCCCTGAAATCGATTCTACCTTTTGACGTTATTCAATTCGATATTCAAACACGTTGATCAAAATCGATATTAATGCAATCTTAAAAAAATTATATTTTACCGAACCATTGTGATAAGAGAAAGAGTCTTGGCGATATTATAGATAAGAGTTTCTCGAATAAGTCACTACAGAGTGAAAACGAGCAATTGTACCACATTCTTTACCATTCTAAACTTGAACTAAAAAATCTATAGGTATTCAAGTTCTTGCATATAATTTTCATATTTTATTTTCTTGTCTTTTTAGAAAAGTTATCACAGCTTATATGGAATATATGATAATTAGATGAGTAATAAATCTAATTGCTTATTTTTGATTCGCGCCAACCTCCTTAAACTTCACAAAAATAATCATTATCATCAGAAGAATCGCGCTTACCGGTCAAGTACTAAAATTTGTTGTTGCAGAAAATACAACTAAAGCGTAAGTTATTAATCAAGAATACTATATGGGGTGTAACGGATTCCGAAGTGTTCAAAAAAATTCAATAATATCTTAGGGCTGGGTAGTGTAACACATGTAAGCAAAACGAGGGTGTGGGAGGGATGAGGGGGGGGGGGGGTCGAGATCATATGCTGTCAGAAGTTCTTTATCCTCGACACTACAGACTCTTGGCCGCAGAGGCGGAAGTCGGCGTATTAATTATAATACGTCGGAATACGCCGCAGTTCCGCTGTACAAATTCAATTACGAATAACGTTTGTGTGGGTTCTAATTATTGCGATATATTAGGATGAACCTTTCTGGACGTCTGGTTAATTCTCGATCAACGAACCCTTGCGGATCAACGAACCGGAAAACTTGAACCGACCTCGTATTCTGAAATTCCATATTCATGCACAGTCTGGCATTTATCCTCAGGCACGTATTGAAAGCTTCTTATTCAGAATCGAACTCCAACAAGGTACTTGTGTGTGCGAAAGAATATTCCGCGATTGGCCAAAATTTAAAAGTTATTTCAAAATTCCGAGAAATTTCAGATTATCATTCCAGTTCATGTGTCTGAAAAATTTTTGTTTTTAGATTTGGTTCACTATTCGTGGGATGAATCGGGATCAAAAATATGAAAATTCTACAGTATGCTCGTATAATATCGTACACGTATATTACAGCATCGACTCGAGGATTGTCTGTAAAAAGTTTAGTGAGCAAGTTTTTTCGCGCTCATGCGGCAGGAGTTTTCTGTCTCTTGTACAAAGTTTTTACTCCGCACGGACAGACTCCGCGAGCAAATCCACCTCCGGATTGTTGTAGTTCGACGCAAGTTTAGCCGAGCGTATCTTTCTGAGCTGCGCAATTTCACGAATTTGTTGCCAAATGAATCAGGAATTATTCACAGAGCTGTGACTTTCGTTAATCATACATAATATACGATTCAGAGGTAATACACAAATTTAGATATCACCAGAATTTAGGGTTGGTCACTTACTCATTTAAACTTACTCATTTTGCTTGACACGCGTAGCAACCGCTATAATTGTACAACTTCTCCTCCATAACTTGGAGGAAAGGGTTGGGTTGAAAATTTTCTTTTACTGCTGCCTCAACGACGTTGAAATTTCGGAAAAATTTACATATCCTACAAAACTGGAATGCATGCGATTTTTTGTTCAGTACTGAAAAATCTGTTGAAATTTTTAATATTTGATAGTTGATAAAATTTGTTTTTACGAATTTCAAGATGAAGTTTTCGATACTAAAAACAAAAAAAACGAACGCATCTCAGATTTTACAAAAACTTTTGTTTCGAGATACAAAACGTAGCCATCGAAGGATGTGAGGATATCTCAATTTTGAAATTCCCGAAAGTAGCCTTTTTTCGAAATTTCAACTTCGTTGAGGCAGTAGTAAAAACAAATTTTCAGCCCAACCCTTTCGCGTAAGCTATTTTTTAGTTAAAAGAGTGTAAGGATCTCGGAGAAATGCGAAATCTAGAAGATACCGTTTTCTGAACCGCCCTAAAATACGTACACACATAGTTTGGAATTTGAATCATTTACGTTTACTTCGTTTTATCATTACACTCTCAAAGATAGGCATACGTGTATAACACATGAACGAATTTTCTACGAGGTTGAAGGTAGTAACGTTACCGTAACGACGAATGATTACGAAAAATCGTTAGCGTCACAACTTTCAGATTGTCTAAAATTTAGTAAACATTAACAAACAAAACATGCTCATATTTTGTAAATGCAACTCATTGATAATCATTCCGAAATTGCAAACTCATGACTCTTTCCCCGATGTTTCCTTACTTTAACGTCACTAACTTCAGGTCTCTTAATTTTCTCCGATCGAGAAGCAGTCGGCCCACCATTTCCTCACCCAATAAAGAGCGGGATGTCAGGAGCAAGGAGGAACCCATGCAATGCGCGTGTGCGGGAGTGTGGCGTGATCAGCGATCCTGCGTCTCTTCTATATTGATCTCTTTACCCGACGGTCGGTCGTCTCGCCGCGGCTGGGATCCACGTGAATTGCAGCCACGGGCGGATTCCCCTCCTTCGCCTTCGCCCCTCGGTTTCTTCCTCTATTCGTCCTACGCTCTGTGCTCGGGATGCTGCAGGTCCATCTCCCGACACATTTTTCCCCCCACGTCTGCCTGAGAATGAGTACCGTTAAAAGCGCAAACTCGCGCAGAACGCGAGATTTCCCCTCGTCTCCTGCGACTTCCTGTATTACAATCAGACCCAAACCTGGCTTCGGATGCTTGCGATTCACGCCGTTTACACGATCGTAATTACTTCGGGAAACCTCTCGGCCTACTGCGCGTCGATGTCGATATCAAAATCCTTTTTTCTCGGTCGAGAATCGTATTCGTTCCTCGAAGTGGAATTGAGACTTTTTCTTTTTTCCTTCTATACCTTTTTTCTTACCGCTTAACTGATCGTAACGTCGATCTGAAATCAAACTCGCCAACTTTATTCAGGATGTAAAGAATTATACAAAGTGCTACTTTCGTCAGTAAAAAGAAACGTCGTTTCTGAGTGCCCGCATACCTAATAGTCGAACTATGATTCATTACGGTCTTTGGCGGACGTACTCGGACGGATTGTATTATACCAATTATCGGTCTTTGTCCGATAGCAGACTATTCTTACTATTCTAAGAACTAATCAGGAAGATCAGCCGTGACCACAAAGAATACGTCTGACGATTTCAGAGTTTCAGTCTGGGAGAGGCGACGAAAGCTCTGTGCCGTTGCATCGTCATATTGTTTTCTAATTGACTCGAAAATTTGCTTCGGTTACGTACAGTCGCAGAGGCAAACGGATTTGAACCAATTTAAAAACCGAACTATCACTTAATTGGCTGCTCTTGAACGCGGGATATTTTTTAACCAATGGGAAAGCGCCTCTCGTGTTGCGCGATGCCCATTGTGCGCGGAAGTTGGCGGGGATAAAGCCGGCTCTATATTCTCTCTCTCGAAAGGTTGCGGGACATTTTCCTCGATCAGTTGCTCGCCGGCGAGAAACCAGTACAGCTCGTGTTTATATTCTCTGACAAGGTTCAAGAAGCTTCGTTAATACGTACAAACGATACAATGGCTGATTTTTACGGCAAGAAGTACAAGCTCAGCAGCAGCGAAAACTTTGAGGAATTTATGAAGGGTTTGGGTATGTATATGATTAAATTTATCGCGATCGTATCTCCTTCTTATATTTATACATACGTATAGTTTAATATTCGATGCGGAGTAGCGGAATTGGTCCTTCGAAACATCATGAAACTGCGACTAATAACCAAATATCCTGGTTGTAGCATCAACGTTTATTTGTCAAATATTTGCGGGATCAGTTTTTTTCCCCCGGTATACTCCGGCAGTTGGGCAGCCCAATGGGAATGCAACAAAAGAAAAAAAAAAAAAATTTCCATTACACCCTTTTTTATGCTTGAGAAACCTCTTTAAATTCGAGATAATATTGTATACTACGGTTAAGGCGTGTTTCACACTGCATGTACCGGGTAGATTCATTTCTCTCCTTGCAAAGAAAATTGGCCGGGTATCGTAGCTGCCATACAATCGTATCGAGCGAAGTACCTACGTGTCTATACATATAGATAAAACGCTCCTTCAAAATATCAATCACCTGTGGACTCCGGTTCAATTGGTCATATAATAACGACTGACGGCTTTTATGTTATCTCATAAACCACCGGTATCAAAATCGGGGTACTTGGACGATAATTAATCCATCGTGAGAAGTCACGTGTTCTGAGATCGTGATTCACACTCGCGGATCTAGATAATAATCGAAACTCGTTATCGCGATGAAAAATGCGGCGATTCCCGCACGGTAATTGGTCGAGGGAACATTGATCATTCGATCGTGACAATGTATGCCTGGTACATGCGTGCACAGTACTTGCGATAATGCGCGTTTGAAGCATGAAAAAATGACATGTTTCCGTTACGCTGTAAAGTATGAAACACGAAGCATTCCCAACGTCTTACCATTTTTTATTTTTATTTTCTCAATCTCTGCTTCTCTGCCCACCGCCACAACGTGACTCGGACATTCTTTCTTTACGACGAGAATAACTTCTCCGCGCCCTAATGGTCTACTGCGGAAGAGCGATAGATAGAGGTGAAGATAAATCGCGAGGAAGACCTTCTGTGAATACCCGAGACAAAACGAAATGGGATAACAGCGTAACAGGTGTTTGTGACCACAGTGGCTGCAGTTTAAAATCATTATGATTTATGGACGAACGTGTTTCCAACGCATCGTCGGAATACTTGCGCCAGGGGTCAAACGGTCCATCTTCTAACGGAACCTTGTTCTGATCATTAGAGACGCCGATATGAAGCTGCGTATACTGATTTTTCTTTCGGAATGTCGAGGAACCCGTTTCCCACTATCGCCCACATTGTCATCGAAAATCTGTCGTCGTATCAGATATCTCAAGATTCGGTGTTACGGTTCTACGCCTCCGTTCTAGATGACGCTACTGTAGTCGATTCCCAACTTCTCAACCTTGACTCACGGAATACGTAATGAAGACAATCAGGCTTGCCGGTCAGTTAACGGCTTGTCTCATCGTCGACCAAATAATCAGATCGTCTCGGCTTTTTCGAAGTCTCCAGATTTTCAGTTTTATATTATTTTGCATTCTGTAAACTTCGGACCAGTTATCAGAAAACCTAATTTGGGTGCAATAAGAACATTGCGTCGCGTTGTACGTACGGTTGCTACAAAATATAAGTTCAATGTTCGCGTGACTTCCTACAGTTTCGACATTTTTCGACCATGCGAACTCCAACGCTTGTTCACATGTTAATTTTTCTTTTCGTACACCACAATGTCAACGAGACTTACTGGCGTTCACCTGAATGGCTGCTATATCGAATTTTTACGCTTCCGTGACGATTTATATCAATTATTGGTACACCTCTTCTGCTGGTGTATGTTTCAATTCGAGACAGACATGCGAGATAACGCGTATGATAAAAACTCTGAACGTTGTCACCGCGAGTCAATTCAGAAGATACAAACAAATTTTGCCGTAAATTTTCACCTCTCATGAAAAGGCTGCCATTAACGGCAGTTGAATTAATTAATAAATCGACAATATTTCCAACCAGGTTCCAATTTCAAAGTTCCAATTCTTTTCTTCCAATAAATGTACAATCCGCGTGAAGCTAACACCGCGGGGAATGCGATAATGGAATGTACGAGAAAGTATCGCAAGCCCAAGACCGCGCCCCGAATATCCAATGAAATAATCAATTTTCATTCGTTTAGATTAATCGGGATGGATGCATTGACTTAGCACCGACCGTGAAGACGTGCATCCGACTCTTCGACGTTCGTCGATCGCCCGACCGCCCGACAGACAGACCAATTGAGGCCCAATTTAGTCCCTGAATTTATATTCCAATGTAGACTAATAAGCGGCAATCGTGTGGCGAGTGCACATCCAGTGGGACTAAATGCGGGCCCGTCGTCTCGTCGCGATGCTCGCAGCATATCCCCCCTGTGGTATGGTATCAAGCATCATGATACCGGAGAATACCATCTCTTTCATGTTACACGGCAGTATGTAGAGCTGTGGCTTTTACCTACCTACTCAGATATCCTGGGCCTTATTAATGCAAGCATCGCTTGCACGGTGTCCCATTCCGCTTCGTTACATACGTGAACGGCAATGAACGAAGAGGATCAATTGTTGAGTAGCTTGTGTGGTAAAAAAATTCGATATTCTCAACAAAAAAAGTGGTAAAGAATTGTTTGACGCGTTTGAATAATTGTTATACAAAATTTGTTTGTTTATTTTATACAATCCTTTTTTACTCGCGTATATCCACCGTTATAACTATAATGTGCATTTGATTGTAAATCTTTCGCAGTTTAGAATAGTTATCACGAGCCGTTCATAGGTCGATGTGAATTCGTTAACGCCTTAGACTTTGACTCGGTGATTTTTTTCAGCTAATAGCTGAATGAAGTTAGCTGGTGCGTGGTGCAACAGATCCGAGAAAAAGAACAACGCGTCTGTAGGGATTCTTGTGTTATCTTTATCGAATTTCGGATCTTGTCAATTTCTGGTCGGTAAAAGCTCTTGAAACGATAACGCGATAAGCATAATTCTCGGTAAAAACGTTGAGAAATGCCAAGGACGAGTATTTCAGGAAATCGTTAAAAATGGTAAAGAAATGAGAAAAACCGCAAACCGGTATCTGGAACAATGTAACCGAAGGAGCTGGGTGCTCGTAACTTGAGAACCTCAGAACGACCTAAGACCAGGGTATCGCTTCTTTAGCTGTTCTCACCTCCGCAGCCTGTTGTACCTATTACCATAAATCTGTCACGTATCGGATCGCAAGGTCCCGACGCAAATCAATGGGGTTCTATCTTGTTGCTGGTACATGGCTTTAAATATAAATATGTCAAAAATGAGTTGAACAATGTGTGCGACTACACACGATTTCTTTCTATATTTAGCCACTCTCTTGGTCATACCGTCATCAACTTTTATGCATTACGTAGACAGCTGCGAGTCAAACGGTATTCGAATGAAAAAAAGTTATGTATAAATTAATAAAAGTAGTCAGACCTGTAATTTTGATGGTATAAGTTATTATTTGCATCAATGGAAAGGAATTTCGTGTAAAGTTTTACATCTGCTGACCATAGAAACAAGCACATTCATTTACTTATACTTATACTTTTAATTGCTTTGTATAGCTTTATTTTTACAATGCAGACCGTAGTCGAATTAGCGTAATCTCTGAATTGCTGATTATTAGCTGTGGTTGTAGAACGTTTGTAGCTAGTTAGTGCCTTTCGTGCGGAACTTGTCATTCATGTGAATGAGCAATCGGCGAAATATGAAGAATTTGAAGTAGAGTAGTGTGTCGTTATTAGAGCTTAGAATTAGAGAAGTTTGTCGCTTTTATTTCCCTGGGGTAGGTTATAGTAATCAATTTTTCATTTCGGATAAGAGAACCAAAGCTTGTTAAGCACAATGAGCTTCGTTCCCCATCGCGATGATATAATTATCATTCTTGCGCAATGGTGTTTATCGGATTTCTCTAATCAGTCGGCTTTACTTACTTTTTTTATATCTATTTTCTTTTTTTTTCTCTTTTTCAACTAATCACCGAGTTCCGTTTAGATAAAATATCCAAGATCGGACTTTGCCGGAAGACTTTATTTAGGGTCTGTAGTTCATTTCGTTGGTGCGGTAAGATGAAATACTGCAGTGGGATTCGTTTACAGTAATCCTCATCAATTATTGTCAACTCTTATTTGCAAAGGTCCGAAATCCGTCAGATCCGTATACTTATATTACTTTTCATAAATTATATCTTATAGATACTAGAATTGTATTCTAATTAGAACCCATTAGGCAAGATGACATAAATCATTGTCAATCCGATCAAAGTTTGGATACCAAATTCTGTTTGTGCATTGCACTGCACGGTCTTATCTCAAATGGCGACAACTTTTGAGAGATAATGAGTCCAAAAGATACAAATTAAGAACTTTGATAGCAGAATTTATCTTTCTATATTTATAATCCGAGAAGAAAATGTTACAGCGGATTCGGATAAAGATTAATGCTTCGGATTCAGGCATTGATATGATGGAGTTCGTTTTTACTGATAATGTATGTTCGTCACACTGTTTTACATTTTAGCTAACGAACCGATCCATCGTACTGTTATTAATTTTTTACAAAACCACTTCCTCGCAGGTCAGTAAGCCGATCGCTCAAACAGGTTCGATCTTGACTGAGATACTTTAGTGAAAATGAATTTGCTCTGATATCTTATCGACCTTATTTATGACCCCCATGAATTCTAAAATTACTATATACTTATTATGATTTTTGTATCCAGCGCAATATATCTTACCGTCATGGTGACACGTAGATGCTTACAAAAATTTTCATCACAAATTTATCAGCACGCGAATACTTACAATTTTTGTCGGATGTGTATAATCTCTGTATTATACATTTCTTTTTTCTTTCTTCTATATTATACCGAAATATCTGTCAGAATGATTTGTATATTTTTTTTTAAAGACTCATTTCACCCTGTTAGCCTGAGGCAAGTGTAACCGGTTTATGCGCATGGCTTCACGATGAATGTCTGAGGCCATCCGACCCTTCAACCCTTTAAATAAACAAAAATTCCAACCTACTTACCGCCCACGTCGTCTGTGAGCAAACTATACTCCATAGTTAAACAAGTTTGTTAACTCATTGTCCTGTAGAACTTGTTCGGTAAGAAAAACGAATAGCTTTTGTAAATACGTTTTTGTACAATTTTGACTAACCCGTCTGACGCGTTGTACCTCATTTATGTGACAAGCTCGGCATAAAATATAATCTTTGGTATCGGATGCGACGTTTAGTCTTTTCAATTAAAAATTAAGCCTATTCACGAATAATTTCCCACTGCGATTCTACGAACGATCGGAACCTGTAATCAATTTCCGTTATAATTGTTTTCTTCTATAGTCGCAGGGAAAACGATTCTGTTTTACAATTTATCGCCTCGCGTTGCCGCAGTCGCAACGTTCCAAGTTTATACTGTGGATGTGTAAATGCCCCAGTATGTATGAGCTCTGACAAAAGCATCGGTTCGTTTATTATAAACGCGTGCATTAGTTCGTTCGAAGAACTCGAGAGAGTTAACCCGTCAGCTTGTAATCGTAATGGATATAATTAAAGCATGCAACTAACGTATTTTGCACAATATCGTTTCTGTGCGTTTAATTTAAACACACGCCTGTAATTGCAGACTGACTGAAATACCAGGGGTTTCAAATGAATGAGGAATTCCAATTCGATTCGTCGATAATACTGCACGTCATTTTCAAAAAATGTAAACGTTACAAGTTTGACGGTTTTGTGAATTGTTGGAAACATAACGTGCTCGCTAATCTACTTTGTCGTTTGACGCTGAGTGTCTGCATTCGTTGAAAGTTAGATTTGATACTGTTCGTTGAACTATTCGCAGTTACTCGAAATTCAATAAAATAATTGTTGTACCTTGCACTGAAGAGGTTTCAGTTGTATACCAGCTTGATCACGGATAATGTACATACGTACACCTTACAGGCGTAAAGTGTTATTGAATATGTATAGGTACACAAGCCGAGGCGCGTGTACAGCAGAGGGTCAAACTTCATCGATACCATTATTCCTCCTCCTCTAGCCTCTATCGATCAGTCTCTGATTGGCTCGACCGAATCCTTGCGGACCAATGAATGGTGAGAGCATCTCTATCGGTGTCAGGAGAAAAATATTTTGTCGAATAGAGGAGTCCTATAAAGCTCGGTTGACCGGCTCGTCAGAAGTCAGTCTTACTCAAGCTTTGCAGCTGTGAAAATTTTCAGAGTCCTACCTCAGATCAAGTCGAATCTTACAAATCCGAAATGGCAGACGCATTCATAGGAAAGAAATACAAGCTCGACAAGTCCGAAAATTTTGACGAGTACATGAAGGCTATCGGTAAGTCTCATTTTTTTCGAACTTCGTCGGTTAAGGATATGTAAATTCAGAACTAAATTATTACGATTCATCCGGTGTCGAATCTGTAATAAATTATTCGGCTATTTGGTGCTCTGATTTGCACAATTTAGCATCCAACTATTTGTTGTAGTTGGTAGAGACTAGAAAATCGTATTATGAGCTCTCGTGTGATCTCTGACCTCTACCTATGCTTTGCAATTGTTTTGCAAAACTTATCAGTCATTCTCTTGGAAGCATAGACTTGTGAAAAATGTTCAATCACTCGTTAGTTCGTACGCGTATCGCATGAGTTATCTACGTGTAATGCAGAAATTATGTGAAGCCTTCGGTATCCGGATGATTCAGAGGTACAAAAATTTAATTTTATTTTTATAATTATTGCAAATTGTTCTACCGGGAGAACGTGAAGCGTGTAGGGGGCTGGATTTACGTTCCATTAAACGGAGTTAATGGTTGTTGTCAAAGTAAAGAGAATGGAGTAAAGAACCGACAACCAGATATAAATAATGGTTGGACCAGTTTTTCTTCTTCGATCACTATATTAGTATAGATTGCCGGGGTCGTCCTGAATTACAATCGGTTAAATATGATAAATATAGACGGACGTTGTTTCGCATACGATATGATTCGAAGCGTTGTTATGTCATCTACATACAATCATCGGTTATATTCGCAATAATCACGCCCTAGATTCTCATTGGCATTTACATTCAGAGCTTACGAGTGTATAGCTATGAATTGTGTTTGTCAGGCATCGAAGCTTGGACTGAATGAGCTCAAAGTGATTGAAATACTTGTTTATCTGCGTTAATACCCATTCTAAACTTGGATGCGATCGAGCAAACAGACCTCTTGAACTCCGGTTGCGGATTATAGGAGATACCAAAAAAAAAAAAAACTACAACCAAGAATCATTCTGTCAATATTGTTCCTGGACCGGGTCAATTTATGCCACGCAAAGTTTGTGACAAGTTGTAAATGCTTCATTATCACTGTGTACGTGTTTCACGTCTGTTCAACTCGTTCGACTGCGTCGGCCGCCTGCGGTTTTTATCAACGAATGTTGGTCTCGACGATATTTGATACGTCTCGTCTTTTTTTATGCGGGCAAATTACCAACTGGCAGCCGCATTCGCCTAAACAAACATTTTTTTATTTCGTCTGAACCTCTTTTCAGGAGCAATTTTATCACAAGTTTTGACGTATTATCAAAATGAACAGCTTGCATGAAATTCATCGTGCGGATCATATAATTGCAGTGCATTTCGTTTCAGAATTTCCACATTTCATTACAACTCGTTCAGTTTCCAGACATATTGTAAAAAAAAAAAACAATTAATTTTGTAGTATACGAAATCATATTAGAACAGGAATCACGATCGCTTTCGTATGATAAGGAAAAAAGGAAAGAAGCGGTACTGCGCTAATACCAATACACGTTTTGTATTCTGATTTAACAGGAGTCGGTCTTGTGACCCGGAAGATGGGAAACAGCATCAGCCCGACGGTCGAGTTGACCGAAAACAACGGCGAGTTCGTCTTGAAGACGACCAGCACCTTCAAGAACTCTGAGATCAAATTCAAGCTGGGTGAAGAATTCGACGAGGAGACATTGGACGGTCGTCAAGTGAAGACTGTTATGACCCGCGAAGGAAATAAATTCATTCAAGTTCAGAAGGGAGACAAGGAGACCATAATCGAGCGAGAATTCACGCCGACGGAGATGAAGGCTGTAAGTGTCATACCTATAACGCTGTTATTGCATTCGCCTAAGTGTTATCTGTATCAGTAATTGTTTCCACATCAAGGGACATTTTTTTTTCTACGGTAGCCGCAATAAGCTTGCACAATAACGCAGCGGAGAGTAAATTCGTTGCATTGTTAGTCCGGATCAAGTCTTGTACGGACTTTGACATGCTGCGCACTGTGATGTTACTCTTGCGTGACAGAGTCACTTTACGGGCATAAACTAAGTACGAAATAAACTATTGCTTGTTAACGTAACCGCTGACTCAATCGTCAGTGATGCTATTTTTAAACGGTATAACGCGAACCGTCCGGCAAGGTTCGTTGCAATTAATCTGCCGTACTCAAGACTCGATTTATTAGTTTCATTGTAAAATTCTGGGCGAGTCTTTATTATTTACAATTGCGTGAGACTTTTTGCTTATAGGAACTTTTTATTGTTTCAGGTCATGAAGCTGGGCGACATCGTCTGTACAAGAGTGTACAAAGTTCAAGAATAAGATGAATCATCCGGTGGATATAATTTCCAAAAAGTGCCGAGAGTTTGCCCATTTCTTCGTTTTCACAAAAACTAATCATCGATACGCGTTTACATAGTATTTGAAAAATACTACAAGATACATCTCAAGGCATCATCATATAAGTTTATCGTCACGACGTCTTAGTCATTAACGAAAGAATGTAATTCAAAACTATCGTCACCGAAATTGTGATACAGCAATCGTACACATTCGATACATAATTATGAATTCCCGTTTGTATATGTTGATTTCGAGAGTTTGATATTTTTCTAATTTTCCTATCGTACTAATCGAAACGTTCCAAAGCGAACTTTATCAAATAAAGTTTATTATTTAAAAATGTTTGCGTATAATTATTATTCCTATGTATGCAACAACCTCTTGACCCCGTTTATTGTTGTATATAACATTTCTTTTTAACTTACGACATTCAACTGTATTTTCAAAGATTGTACAAATACGGTATCTAACATAATACATGACGCATATTTAAAAAATTATGAAATAATTCTTTTAGTGCAAAGTGTGATTCTCTTTATCTTAGTACAAACTCCCGAAGAGCAGAGGAAGTTCAAGGTTGCCACGAAATGAGGCGTGTCCGTACGCAAACTTCGTTATAAATATCCAGTAGCTTAGCGGAAGCAATAATTTGAATTGGGCGTTACTAGGATTGTTATTGGGATTATAAACGTGACAAATATGACTCAGGTGAAAGATCAGCTGGTAGAATGGGGAATTTTGTAATATAACGGTTGGTGACGTACAAATTTTGAAACCGTCTAGCTGATATATGTAGATATTGAAAAAACGAACGTACTTCGTATTTTCTCAACTGATACTCCGTGTGATCGTTATTTTGCAACAGAAATCTTCCGCGCATAGTCTAATGTCGCTGCGATAAGCGGATCAAGAGTTACAGTCGAAAGTCGAAAAGTTTTTGTGTATTTTCTCAGCTGTTGATCACACTATGTTCTATATTACATGCCATTTTTGAATTTCGTGGGATTCAAGTAGTCCAGATAGGTCCAACTGAATCGCTTCTGATTGTACGACGAAATGTTTTGGGTTCCAAAATTATCAGAAAGAAGTCTAGGCCCTTTAGATTTTTGCATTCCATATTAGGCGGATTTTTTCCGCCTTGACCTGTTTTACAGTTTACACGTTAAAATGGTGAAACGTTAAAACACATGCCACGAAGAAGGCGTTCCTAGTACTAATTCTTACATTGCACGAAAATAAGATTTAAATCTTACAGCTGTATAAAAATGGCTAGCATATCGAGATTCTTCCGTTACTCTCCCAGACGGCAGAAAAAGATTTCCCTCGAGTCCTCGTGAGCTCAGCAAAAACCGCATGGGAAGCTCCCTGAGGTGCCCCACCGTGGAGCCTATGTCCCAAATAACGAGCTCTGCTGTAGCTCCTCGAAAGCTTCTAATAAGTTACCAACCAAAACTTCTGAAAAACTCTGCAGACGCTCTATGTAAGCTATTCTACAAAGCTTTGAGGGAGCATTTCTATACAAAAAATCAAAATTAAAGTTCTTAACATAACGCAATATAACATTTGAGATGGTGATGAGATCGGTGAGTACATGAATTGTTGTGAAAATCCTCAAATGCTCTCTGAAATTTAGCGATTATTATTTATACAATTCGGATTTTAAAAGGAATAAATAAGTGTGACGTTTGTATCGATTCGTAGTATGAACATGGACAAGAATTATACTCAGATAAAGAAATAAAGGTGGGCGGGGACAGTAGATTTCACGAAAAACAATCTCAACGAATGATGAAAAATATATTGAAAACCTAAAGGAAATTTGATGTCTTTCAGTCGTATGTTTTGATTCATTGCTCGCAGCGTGTCAAGATTATGCGCAATGAATTCTTTTTGCAACATTGCGGCAATATAGGGTAAGAATGAATCAGTTTCAGCATTTCCCAAAGTCAATCATTAATGAACTAAAAGAATCAAGAGTGCCTTGCTTTCTTGCGATTTTCAGAGCTCGGAAACTTCTTCCGCAGAATCATTCTGCATTTGGCTACAACTCTTGATCCGTTGCGCGCTGGATATTCGGACAGTGCGCAATCAATCTCGCTTGCAAAGTTGCGGCGACGCGGTTGACAAAAGTATGGATTTTAGCGCTGTTCAAAAACGTTAATATTTTCAGACGAAATGCGAAGCATTTGCCTTACTTTTTCTTCATCTTGGAGCCAAAAGTTTTTGGTCTCCGATTCGACTTGGATGACCCTCACCTGCCCAATTGGACCCTCAGGAACTCAGAAAACGCAGCGAAAAGAGCGTAGGACCAACAGGAGAGAAACGGCGAGCAAAAAAGCACCTGCTGAAAAATGTCGAAAACACGGGATCTCGTTTATTGGCTGTAACTTTTGATGCGTTGATCGCAGCGTATTGGAATTGCGCTCAATCCATTTCTCTCGCAAAATTACGTCGATATAGTGCGCCAAAGAATTGATTCCAGCTCTTTTCAAAATCGCGAAAATTTTCGCCAAAGACACAGAGGGGTTAGCCTTACTTTTTTTTTGAGCAAAAAACTTTTGGTCTCAGATTCGATTTGAATGACCCTTACCTGCCCAATTGGACCCTCAGGAACTCGGATAACGCAGCGAAAAGAGCGTAGGACCAACAGAAGAGAAACGGCGAGCAAAAAAGCACCTGCTGAAAAATGTCGAAAACACAGGATCTCGTTTATTGGCTGTAACTTTTGATGCGTTGATCGCAGCGTATTGGAATTGCGCCCAATCCATTTCTCTCGCAAAATTACGTCGATATAGTGCGCCAAAGATTTGATTCCAGCTCTTTTCAAAATCGCGAAAATTTTCGCCAAAAACACAGAAGGATTAGCCTTACTTTTTTTTTGAGCAAAAAACTTTTGGTCTCAGATTCGATTTGAATGACCCTTACCTGCCCAATTGGACCCTCAGGAACTCAGAAAACGCAGCGAAAAGAGCGTAGGACCAACAGGAGAGAAACGGCGAGCAAAAAAGCACCTGCTGAAAAATGTCGAAAACACGGGATCTCGTTTATTGGCTGTAACTTTTGATGCGTTGATCGCAGCGTATTGGAATTGCGCCCAATCCATTTCTCCCGCAAAATTACGTCGATTTAGTGCGCCAAAGAATTGATTCCAGCACTTTTCAAAATCGCGAAAATTTTCGCCAAAAACACAAAGGGGTTAGCCTTACTTTTTTTTTGAGCAAAAAACTTTTGGTCTCAGATTCGATTTGAATGACCCTTATCCGACAAATTGGACCCTGAGGAACTCAGAAAACGCAGCGAAAAGAGCGTAGGACCAACAGGAGAGAAACGGCGAGCAAAAAAGCACCTGCTGAAAAATGTCGAAAACACGGGATCTCGTTTATTGGCTGTAACTTTTGATGCGTTGATCGCAGCGTATTGGAATTGCGCCCAATCCATTTCTCTCGCAAAATTACGTCGATATAGTGCGCCAAAGAATTGATTCCAGCTCTTTTCAAAATCGCGAAAATTTTCGGCAAAGACACAGAGGGGTTAGCCTTACTTTTTTTTTGAGCAAAAAACTTTTGGTCTCAGATTCGATTTGAATGACCCTTACCTGCCCAATTGGACCCTCAGGAACTCAGAAAACGCAGCGAAAAGAGCGTAGGACCAACAGAAGAGAAACGGCGAGCAAAAAAGCACCTGCTGAAAAATGTCGAAAACACAGGATCTCGTTTATTGGCTGTAACTTTTGATGCGTTGATCGCAGCGTATTGGAATTGCGCCCAATCCATTTCTCTCGCAAAATTACGTCGATATAGTGCGCCAAAGAAATGATTCCAGCTCTTTTCAAAATCGCGAAAATTTTCGCCAAAAACACAGAAGGATTAGCCTTACTTTTTTTTTGAGCAAAAAACTTTTGGTCTCAGATTCGATTTGAATGACCCTCACCTGCCCAATTGGACCCTCAGGAACTCAGAAAACGCAGCGAAAAGAGCGTAGGACCAACAGGAGAGAAACGGCGAGCAAAAAAACACCTGCTGAAAAATGTCGAAAACACAGGATCTCGTTTATTGGCTGTAACTTTTGATGCGTTGATCGCAGCGTATTGGAATTGCGCCCAATCCATTTCTCTCGCAAAATTTTGTCGATTTAGTTCGCCAAAGAATTGGTTCCAGCTCGTTTCAAAATCGCGAAAATTTTCGCCAAAAACACAAAGGGGTTAGCCTTACTTTTTTTTTGGGCAAAAAACTTTTGGTCTCAGATTCGATTTGAATGACCCTTATTCGACTAATTGGACCCTCAGGAACTCAGAAAACGCAGCGAAAAGAGCGTAGGGCCAACAGGAGAGAAACGGCGAGCAAAAAAGCACCTGCTGAAAAATGTCGAAAACACAGGATCTCGTTTATTGGCTGTAACTTTTGATGCGTTGATCGCAGCGTATTGGAATTGCGCCCAATCCATTTCTCTCGCAAAATTTTGTCGATTTAGTTCGCCAAAGAATTGGTTCCAGCTCGTTTCAAAATCGCGAAAATTTTCGCCAAAAACACAAAGGGGTTAGCCTTACTTTTTTTTTGGGCAAAAAACTTTTGGTCTCAGATTCGATTTGAATGACCCTTATTCGACTAATTGGACCCTCAGGAACTCAGAAAACGCAGCGAAAAGAGCGTAGGGCCAACAGGAGAGAAACGGCGAGCAAAAAAGCACCTGCTGAAAAATGTCGAAAACACAGGATCTCGTTTATTGGCTGTAACTTTTGATGCGTTGATCGCAGCGTATTGTAATTGCGCCCAATCCATTTCTCTCGCAAAATTACGTCGATTTAGTGCGCCAAAGATTTGATTCCAGCACTTTTCAAAATCGCGAAAATTTTCGCCAAAAACACAAAGGGGTTAGCCTTACTTTTTTTTTGAGCAAAAAACTTTTGGTCTCAGATTCGATTTGAATGACCCTTATCCGACTAATTGGACCCTGAGGAACTCAGAAAACGCAGCGAAAAGAGCGTAGGACCAACAGGAGAGAAACGGCGAGCAAAAAAGCACCTGCTGAAAAATGTCGAAAACACGGGATCTCGTTTATTGGCTGTAACTTTTGATGCGTTGATCGCAGCGTATTGGAATTGCGCCCAATCCATTTCTCTCGCAAAATTACGTCGATATAGTGCGCCAAAGAATTGATTCCAGCTCTTTTCAAAATCGCGAAAATTTTCGGCAAAGACACAGAGGGGTTAGCCTTACTTTTTTTTTGAGCAAAAAACTTTTGGTCTCAGATTCGATTTGAATGACCCTTATCCGACTAATTGGACCCTGAGGAACTCAGAAAACGCAGCGAAAAGAGCGTAGGACCAACAGGAGAGAAACGGCGAGCAAAAAAGCACCTGCTGAAAAATGTCGAAAACACGGGATCTCGTTTATTGGCTGTAACTTTTGATGCGTTGATCGCAGCGTATTGGAATTGCGCCCAATCCATTTCTCTCGCAAAATTACGTCGATATAGTGCGCCAAAGAAATGATTCCAGCTCTTTTCAAAATCGCGAAAATTTTCGCCAAAAACACAGAAGGGTTAGCCTTACTTTTTTTTTGAGCAAAAAACTTTTGGTCTCAGATTCGATTTGAATGACCCTCACCTGCCCAATTGGACCCTCAGGAACTCAGAAAACGCAGCGAAAAGAGCGTAGGACCAACAGGAGAGAAACGGCGAGCAAAAAAACACCTGCTGAAAAATGTCGAAAACACAGGATCTCGTTTATTGGCTGTAACTTTTGATGCGTTGATCGCAGCGTATTGGAATTGCGCCCAATCCATTTCTCTCGCAAAATTTTGTCGATTTAGTTCGCCAAAGAATTGGTTCCAGCTCTTTTCAAAATCGCGAAAATTTTCGCCAAAAACACAAAGGGGTTAGCCTTACTTTTTTTTTTGGGCAAAAAACTTTTGGTCTCAGATTCGATTTGAATGACCCTTACCTGCCCAATTGGACCCTCAGGAACTCAGAAAACGCAGCGAAAAGAGCGTAGGACCAACAGGAGAGAAACGGCGAGCAAAAAAACACCTGCTGAAAAATGTCGAAAACACAGGATCTCGTTTATTGGCTGTAACTTTTGATGCGTTGATCGCAGCGTATTGGAATTGCGCCCAATCCATTTCTCTCGCAAAATTACGTCGATTTAGTGCGCCAAAGAATTGGTTCCAGCTCTTTTCAAAATCGCGAAAATTTTCGCCAAAAACACAAAGGGGTTAGCCTTACTTTTTTTTTGGGCAAAAAACTTTTGGTCTCAGATTCGATTTGAATGACCCTTATTCGACTAATTGGACCCTGAGGAACTCAGAAAACGCAGCGAAAAGAGCGTAGGACCAACAGAAGAGAAACGGCGAGCAAAAAAGCACCTGCTGAAAAATGTCGAAAACACAGGATCTCGTTTATTGGCTGTAACTTTTGATGCGTTGATCGCAGCGTATTGGAATTGCGCCCAATCCATTTCTCTCGCAAAATTACGTCGATATAGTGCGCGAAAGAAATGATTCCAGCTCTTTTCAAAATCGCGAAAATTTTCGCCAAAAACACAGAGGGGTTAGCCTTACTTTTTTTTTGAGCAAAAAACTTTTGGTCTCAGATTCGATTTGAATGACCCTTACCTGCCCAATTGGACCCTCAGGAACTCAGAAAACGCAGCGAAAAGAGCGTAGGACCAACAGGAGAGAAACGGCGAGCAAAAAAGCACCTGCTGAAATATGTCGAAAACACAGGATCTCGTTTATTGGCTGTAACTTTTGATGCGTTGATCGCAGCGTATTGTGATTGCGCCCAATCCATTTCTCTCGCAAAATTACGTCGATTTAGTGCGCCAAAGATTTGATTGCAGCACTTTTCAAAATCGCGAAAATTTTCGCCAAAAACACAAAGGGGTTAGCCTTACTTTTTTTTTGAGCAAAAAACTTTTGGTCTCAGATTCGATTTGAATGACCCTTACCTGCCCAATTGGACCCTCAGGAACTCAGAAAACGCAGCGAAAAGAGCGTAGGACCAACAGGAGAGAAACGGCGAGCAAAAAAACACCTGCTGAAAAATGTCGAAAACACAGGATCTCGTTTATTGGCTGTAACTTTTGATGCGTTGATCGCAGCGTATTGGAATTGCGCCCAATCCATTTCTCTCGCAAAATTACGTCGATTTAGTGCGCCAAAGAATTGGTTCCAGCTCTTTTCAAAATCGCGAAAATTTTCGCCAAAAACACAAAGGGGTTAGCCTTACTTTTTTTTTGGGCAAAAAACTTTTGGTCTCAGATTCGATTTGAATGACCCTTATTCGACTAATTGGACCCTCAGGAACTCAGAAAACGCAGCGAAAAGAGCGTAGGGCCAACAGGAGAGAAACGGCGAGCAAAAAAGCACCTGCTGAAAAATGTCGAAAACACAGGATCTCGTTTATTGGCTGTAACTTTTGATGCGTTGATCGCAGCGTATTGGAATTGCGCCCAATCCATTTCTCTCGCAAAATTACGTCGATTCAGTGCGCCAAAGATTTGATTCCAGCACTTTTCAAAATCGCGAAAATTTTCGCCAAAAACACAAAGGGGTTAGCCTTACTTTTTTTTTGAGCAAAAAACTTTTGGTCTCAGATTCGATTTGAATGACCCTTACCTGCCCAATTGGACCCCCAGGAACTCAGAAAACGCAGCGAAAAGAGCGTAGGACCAACAGGAGAGAAACGGCGAGCAAAAAAACACCTGCTGAAAAATGTCGAAAACACAGGATCTCGTTTATTGGCTGTAACTTTTGATGCGTTGATCGCAGCGTATTGTAATTGCGCCCAATCCATTTCTCTCGCAAAATTACGTCGGAATAGTGCATGAAAGAATTTATTCCAGCACTTTTCAATATGGCGATAAATTACAGATTTGACCAAGAAGATTACGAGAAAATTCTACAAAACTATACAAAATGTATTAGCGCATTGATAGCTACCGAATTAGGGCTTGCGCGAAAAATGAATCGAAATACTTTATTGTAAACATGACAAGCTCAAAAAATTTTAGATGATAGTTAATTACAATGTAATTTAATATTATAAATACTATAATGTAACTATAATTTTTGTCATTGATTTACATGAACATAGTTGATTAAAATTATTCATTTTTTACTATTATCGTATACAAATGGTTAAAAACTGAAAGCAGTCAATAATTTATAAGTTTTTGATATTTATTTTGGAATGATTAACATAGATCTTTTTTACACATAAACCATTCACGCATGCATTCCCTCACGTCACACACACTCCTTCACACACCGAAGATTTCTATACAGGATATAAGTGAACCTTCCCGTTCACATTCAAACACTCAGGGAAAGTTTCGTTCATACAGGCCAATAATGAGGATATTCACGCATGCATTTCCTCACGTCATCCACACTCCTTCACACACCGAAGATTTTCATATAAGATATAAGTGAACCTTCCCGTTCGCATTCAAACACTCAGGGACAGTTTCGTTCATACAGGCCAATAATGAGGATCCCTTATCTGATATCGGCGGCCTTTCCCACGTTGGCTCTTTCCCTTGTTCTGAGGTCTGCTGATCGGCGGGTTGGGCGATTTCGTCACGTTCCTTGCCCTTGAACAAGGAGGAGATTCGAGTCATTGAATTTGCCTGGCCAGGACGAGTTGGGACTTCACGGATGACCCCCGAACACGCTGTTCATTAGATCCTGCTCAGTTGACGACCCCGGAACGAAAGAGACAGAGCTCCGGTCTCACGTGTCAATCTCGCTAATAATTTGGAGGGTGGGGATTGGCGTGTCGAAATATCGATTCGACGAACTTACTTCGAGAAATCGATGCGGGATACTCGATGTTGATCCTCGCGATCATTGTTCGTTACAAATTATATAGGTAAATATTCAAGTAACACCGAAAAAAGGTCAATAATAAAATCAGATAATGCAGAAAAAATATCTTCCATGACGGTTCCAAGTGGAAACCGGGTTCTTTAAATGCTGCCACATGAAAGATCGGGAAAAGTGCACATATTTTTATTTTTTTAAATCAATCAAATATGATAATTATTAAGCGAAACGTTGACTGTCGGCTATTTTTTTTTTTAATGAGAGATAGGTAACGATGCTTTTCTAAATTTTGAGTGTATTTTAACTCACATTTGGACAGTACAAGAAAAATTTACTTATCATCAATTGTCGCAAAATGGCGAAGTTATTAGTTAGCAATTGAAGCGGCTCGCTGCTGGAATCTCGAATTGGCAGGAATGATGGAGTGCGTCATTTTTGTCTGAAATGTAAAAACTAAATTTACTTTGCATTGACATATATTTTTAGAATCGATGAACTGAAAAATTCTGAAGAAACGTCAAATCACATTCATTTTTGTTCCGAATTTTCTTAGTTAAAATCGTTACTTTTTACGTTTGAGCTCGACAATTAGTATGATATCACGGTTTTCTGGGTTATTTTGATACATCGATAATAAAATGGTGCGCGAATTACAAATGACTAGTTTTCAAAGACCTTCTCGCTAAAGCTCGCTCGGGGTCGGATGCCTAGTGTAACTGGGTTTTGTGCTCGTGCGCTCGCTTACTCGTTGTCAGTATTTTACCACATGACATATTTGTAGGGGAGACTGGGGCACTGGGGACTCCCCAAGTAATTCTGGTATTTACTTCACAGTATACAGAATGAACATTGTCTTTGTGCATGTGAGGCAAACCGAATCTGCCCGTAAGATTTTTTCTATATAATGCTACAAATCACCTTTACACATGCATGTAAGTATAACGGATTGTGAATTTATGACAGTAAATTTCCTCAAAAAATACTACAGAAGAATCAGCTAAGTGCTGAAAGATTTGAAACACTACGCACAGCAATTTTAGCTCTAATTGAACGATGTTGTTGTCATGTATTCCTATCTATACAATGCCAGCCATTCACCAATTGCAATTTGTTGATCCCGATCGTTCGGTTTTTTTTCCAATTCAAAATGTTATCTGAAGCATGCATATTGGTTGGATAGTACAAAACATGACGTTTTCAATAATCAAACTTGTAAACTTGAAAATTAGTCCGGAAGGTCAAAAGTCATCAGATCAAGGACCTGGACAGCCAGAACTACGGAGCACTTGTCCTGAAAGTCGAATCTTACCAGGTAGCGGACCTGGAACGCAGAAACTACGGAGCACTTGTCCTGGAAGTCGAGTTTCGCGGTACTCGAAATCTGCGGAGCGCGATTCTCATCCGTCCGCTCTACTGCGCGGTTGTTTCCAATCTAAGGAATTCGGCTAGCTGATTACTACAGATCGATAACGTCAAGAGAAAAAAATTCTGAGTGACGTCACTTTCTGAACATCCGAACATCCAAACTTTGGTTTCGAACTTTAATACTCTGTACGATGTATGATGTATGATGTATGATGATATGATATGATGTATAATGATTTTAGTGTTTACATTTCAGACAAGAAATACGCACTTTATCTTTCCTGCCGATTCCAGACTGAAGCGACTAGGCCCTTCGATGGTCAGTCATTGACTAAAGATATATTCTTCAGTTAACGGATTAGCTAATAACGCTGCCGTTTTGCAACAGTTGGATGATAAAAGCTTTTGCTTGCACCTTTCAAATGTGTGTTAAATTACACTTGAAGTTTTAAGAAGCTTCGTTCTATCTCTCCGTATAAAAAAAAAAAAAAAAATATCGCCGACAATCACCTTTTCAGGTCTTTAAATCAGCACACTGCGTTAAATACTGTCTCATATACGGAGCATCCATTTCATCTTGATCAAAATCAGCGCATTTGTGATGTATTACAGTTACTCGTAAAAACGTATAAGCATTGTATATTAAAAAATAATTTCAACACATAATTATTTCTCGCTGTTTACCCTTGCGTGTTTGAAATTTTGCAATTAATTTTGGATAGAACCAAGTATCGGATGAAAGAAGGAATAGGAAGGAACCTTTTCAATGAGAGTTTATAGATTAATTGAGAAACGGGCGTATAGCTTAACTGGACGGAACTCTCGAAATATAATCGAATGATCTCACTCTGTAATCAATCAAATAATATTGCATAGTCATCCAGTTCTGAGCTGTGTGTAACGTTTCAGGTATCTGTAAAATCTATACCGAACAGATAAACAAACAGACAAGAAAGCAAGTTAATAAAAACCTTTTAAAATACGGAATAATTCAATCATTATTCATTTCAATCCAGGTTACATAAAATAGCAGTAATAATACAATATCGTATTATTTTAATCTCAATCAAACATGGCATTCATATCGTTGCGGGTGTTCAAAAAAAAAAAAATAAGGATTATTACCCAAGTTCATATCCGCAGTCGAAATACCTTTCCTCTGATATCAGACATCGGGATTGTTTTACTGGTTCTTACGATATTCCAAGAATTACTATACTATTTTCAGTCTGAATTCACAAATCCTTCGTTCGATTGAAAGTCGGAGATATTATGAAATCGAATACTGGAACCTGTTTCGTTTGACTACATTTTTCATTCACTGAGGTAGGCATCGGAGTATTACTCCTGTGTTTCGAGAATTTGAAATTTCAAAAGTCGCTCTGACGATGTTATCGTTGGACAGTTTTGGAAATCAGCTACAGTACGACTATTTTTTGCCACAAAAAACAGATATTTCGTACGAAGTATTATAGATCTAATACATACGGTACAAGGTTAAAATATATCAAACTCACCTGAAATTATCGGAATTGATCATCAAATTTAACATTATTCGCCATGCAAATTAGAAGCAAAGGGTTTTATTCTGATTTCTTCCACTTACGGTTATGTATCTACAACTATTTCCTCATACAATTACTAATTTCAATTCGTCAAGTACATCAGTATGGACCAAGTCGACAAACTAATAGTGATTACAATACATTGACATTAAGATCTATTTCGAAGGGATAGGAATATGAAACTAGAATCGCTGGTGGACAGAAGGACCAGAATGTCGATATTTCACCGTCGCGAAAATCTTATTCGTAGACTTTAAAAATGTGGAAAGTTCAAGTCCGGAAAATTGAAAACATAGCAAGTCGAAATACAGAAAAATATAGGAAGGTCAAAATATGGTACAGTAAAATCGAAAATCCGTGTACGATTCTATATTACCGAGAGGAATTCTGAGTATTCGACCGTTTGGCATTCTATGTTCTGATCTTTTCAATCTTTTACTTTTCCATCCTTCGATTGCCAACACTTTTGAATTCTATACGTCAAGTTTTCGCTTTTTTAAAAATTCGATATTGCGGCGTTTCGGTCTACTCATCTTTCTATATTTTTACCCCCCCTCTTTTGAGGGAGCAATCGGAAGGAAGCTGCACACCCGCGTCCTCAATCAGTCAATCCGATCGCTCTTCTACGCGGCGATGTTCCTTCCCCAGCCGTTCTCACTAATCTGACGCCAAAGCGGCATGGGTACAGGGGATTCACTGGTCGGGTGGTTCCTCAAATGGTCACCGATGGTGCCACCACCCTGGCGCTATCAAGGGCCACGCGTGATGCCGGCTTTCTCACGTTTGCTCTCGAGGTTCACGTCGGTCCGTCGGTCCATCCGCAGGATCGTTTGAACGAATGAGAAGTTTTGGCGTCGCTAGCGCGATATTCGCCGCGGCTAGGTACTTTAGTTGCGGTGCCATGAAGCTTTCGCGGTTGCACGATTGAACGTACATACACGTATACATGCATACACATATTTTTTCTCGAAAAAAAAAGGTTATGAATTCAGTTTTAGTTATAGAATTTCTTTGATAATTGTGACACGGTGTGAAATATCTTGCACATTTTGTTAAAATGAAACTGCTGAAACCTAACTGGGTTACTCACGATGGTTTGTACCGCAATCTCTTAACCGATACCTAACCTCAAATCCGACTCGAAAATCTTTATTCATATTTTATACATTTCTAGAATTTCCCATATTTTCTGTTGATATACATCCCGATGGCAAAAGATTCGCGACTGGTGGACAAGGTGAGTTACTTTTTGTTATTATTTCGGAGGATGGATTTTAAAAAACAAACATTTTTGTCAGCGTTCGGTCCATCGGCCCCTGCGCGAAGGGCAATGTCCGATAGGTTAGGATTTAAAAACCCGCCCATTTTTAATCTGTCCACACTTTGCTACCGATGTTCAGAGTAGGGAAACATGTTTTATCCTAAAACTATGAATCTCAATAATTCGTTACTGGCTTCGTATCAAGTTCTTCGTGTCAATCGGGTTAAAGTTTGTCTCAATTTGAGCGTGTTGGATAATCAAAGCAAGCATGGATTATTAACTGTTTGTCGTTGAATTAGGAAGATGTGCTAATATTATTAAAATCTAAGATTGTATACTATGCTTTACAATCATCTGTTTTTTGTTGTTTCAATAGGAGGTGATTCCGGCAGAGTGGTAATATGGAATATGCAACCAATAATTGATGAGTCTGCGGAGATTAATCAAAATGTTCCTAGAATGCTGTGTCAACTAGATAATCATCTTGGTAACCAATTATTTATGTCGATGTTGTCAATCATAGTAATCCAGAGACTGGTTTGAAGGAGAAAATTTAAATCAGGAAATAATATTTATTTGGACAATTATTTGAATTTTTTACCATACCTTTACCATAACGCTGTTTGGTATCTGATACTACAACAGGTCAGGTATTGCAATGTTTTTGAAAATGCTTATGCTACCTGCAACTACTTATTCAGAAACTCAGAGAAAGAAACAACAAACAATTGGAATTGAACGAAGAGTATACGATATACTTTCAGGTTCAGGTTCTATTAGAAATACAAACTATTATTTGTTACCGAACAAACTGATTTAATACAATCAGTCCAGTTCTTTACACTGAGTCATATTGAAGAAACAGTAAATCAAAATTGATACTCGTTTAGCCCTCATTCCATCCAGTCTCTTAAGTATTTGACTTGCCAAAATCCTGGGTTGATAAAACTCGCTGACTACATTCCATTTGCCTATGTATAAGTAATGTATATTTTCTCGTGTGACACATTCTTACAGCATGTGTAAATTGTGTTCGTTGGAGCAGTGGTGGCTTGTTGGCCTCGGGAGGAGATGACAAGCTCATAATGATATGGAGACTATCGGGAGGTAGTGGTGGAAGTTCTATCTTTGGTAGCAAAGCCGGAGTCGAGACTTGGCGATGTATAGCGACACTCAGATCCCACGAAGGAGACGTCCTAGACTTAGCGTGGGCACCTCATAGCCCTTGGCTGGCCTCAGCATCTGTTGATAACAGTGTCATCATATGGGATGCATCTAAATTCCCAGCCGTGGTCGCTGTACTGAAAGGACATACCGGGCTAGTAAAAGGTGTCACTTGGGACCCGGTCGGAAAGTACTTGGCGTCGCAGTCCGATGATAAAACATTACGAGTTTGGCGGACTACAGACTGGGCTGAAGAAGCTTTAATTTCAGAGCCATTCGAAGAGTGTGGTGGCACGACTCACGTTCTTCGATTATCCTGGAGCCCTGATGGACAGTACCTGGTTTCAGCCCATGCAATGAATGGTGGAGGTCCGACTGCACAGATTATCGAAAGAGATGGCTGGACACAAGACAAAGACTTTGTTGGACACAGAAAGGCTGTCACTTGCGTTGTACGTGAAAATATTTGATATTTTTGATACCACGATTATACTGTTACATATTGCCACAAAATTCATGTCTGCTTCTGTAATTTTCAGAGATTCAATGGTAATATTCTACAAAAAAAACCTCCAGGTAGCACGAAACCTCAACAGTATTGTTGCGTTGCGATCGGATCTCGAGATCGTTCACTTTCGGTGTGGTTGACGTCACTCAAGAGGCCTCTGGTTGTGGTGCACGAATTGTTTACTCATTCAGTACTGGATGCCAGTTGGTCTCCATGTGGCCTAAGATTGGCTGCCTGCTCTTGGGACGGGTCAGTCGTTTTCATCGAATTTACGCAGCAGGAGCTTGGCCAGCCACTAGACCACACAGAGCAGGTATGTTTACATGTGTTATCTTTAATGTAATCATTTTTCAAGTCATAGTGGGTCGTCCAGTGTATGTTTATGCTTCGACTTTTAACAAGTAACTCCTCGCATACTGCACAACCATCAAACGATTCGATAGTAACGGATTGAAATAAAATAAAGTGAATAAGGAGTTTCTAAAATCTAAAGTATTGACAACAATTGAAGATTTGAAGTATAAATCGAATACCCAGTTCTTTGCCAACAGAATTTAGAGCCTGCTGCAGCGAGATACTCTCTAGTAAACAGCAACGAGATTAATTTGAATAAAAAGATAGAATGCGTACAGCAGAGAAGTAAGCAATCGGATGTCATTTTACAGAGCACTCTCCACGAACGTATGTATGGTAAACCACTGGTTCAAGGGGGTTGTATGGTCATGGAGGCCCCTGAGCTGCTCAATTTGAAACCTCCAGCGCCACCCTCTCAGCCTTGTCCACCGCGGCCAGTACCGGCTAACAATACACCTCCTCCTTCTATAACTTCGACACCAGCTAAAGGCCCTATCAATAAACAAATTGAGACGAGGACCTCGGATGGAAGGAGAAGAATTACACCCATGTTCATACCGCCACCACCAGACACAATGTGAGCTGAAAAATAATAACGAAGTTTTGATCATGATTGCACTGAAATCTTTAGATATTGCACTTGATTTCTTAAGCTAAGTTCATCAAGCTATGGAGACGAAATTTTTGTATTTTCTACAGGGACACATCGATAGGTGGAGGTGTAGGGCCCCCGACGTTTACAAGCACATCACAAACGAAGAGTTCTATTATCATAGAGAAACGAGACGATGTTGTTACTCCCAATGTCAGTTCAGCATTGAATGCCACACTGCCTGCAACACCAGTGCCGACACTGACGTTAAAACGTCGTGAACAGACTGCCTCGAAACCGCATCATTCTACCCTTAGCAAAAGACTGAAATTAGTTGCAGAAAGAAGTGCAAATCACATTGTTTTCCCTGCGATAAAGCCATCCAGCTCTTTGTCTCAACAAGCCGGACACTATGCAGTGACCATCACAAGTAGTCAAGGATTGGCTCACCTGCAAGTATTCAGGGGCACCGATTCCGAACCTATTTGGGAACTGTACCTCGGTTATAATGCGGTGGCCTTGGCCGCTTCCCCGGCAGTTATAGTGTTAGCACTAGAAGACGGCAGTATTCACACTTTTCATCCAGCTAAAGGATCGAGACCTGCTCCTCCACTGGCTCCTCCAGCACCACTGGCCAAATTATATGCCATTGGAAACATGGTCAGTTGATTGTTTTTATTCTAAGAGTTGACGATTCTGCGAAGCACTTAGAAATAGCTTACATACCTATTTCTTCTGCAAGGTAATGGTCATATCAAGCTGCGGTGCCGTCAGAGTATGGGAATTCGGTCCATCTCCTCGTCTCATCGTCTCAACTTCAGCAGTTCATTTAGTCTCACCTGGAGCATCACTCTTGTCCTGTACCATACACAACGGGATGCCACATTTATCATTTACGAACGCCCGAGCTTACATATATCACAAAGAAATGGGTAAGACTAAGTTCTTGATAATTTTCCCTAATTTGACGGTCACTTCACTTATTTCATAGTTGCGAAATAAGTCGTTTATTGCATATTTGGCTGTAACATTTCTTATCCACCTGTAAATCCGTAATTCAATTATTTTTTTCCAAACGATACATCAGGTACTTGGCTGTTGATTGGTGATAACCAGGATCCGGTATGGCGTTGGTCGTCTCAAGTGGCTTCCAGCACGTCTGGTGGCAGAGCGCCGCGAGGCCCACTATCATCGTTGCAGGAAGCTCTTCAGCGTACAGCGGGAAGTGCGCCACCACACCCGAGACCACCTCACAGTGCGCCAAGTGTTGTTGCTTATTTGGAGCAACAACTTCTCGCTTCGAAAGCGCTCGGGAGTTCGCAAGAATACGTCCACTGGCTTATGGCATTAGTATCTTTTTTGTTAACTCAAGGCAAGTTGTGAAGGACGGTCATGTTGGCTTTGTAATATTGTTTGGCTCGTATCTAATATGCTCACTATTTAATGATACAAAGTTTAACATTTTGAAGTTGAATCTTTATTACAGATGGATTAGAGAAACGTTTAAGGATAATACTCGACGATTTATTGGGACCGAGTCATGGATCGGCTGCAAAAAGTGCCTGGGAACCTACAATGCTGGTATGTAACAAACCAGCACTAAATACATTTTTCTTTAATTTTAATTGATAATTCGAAAGTAATAAAATTTTACTTACTCGGGTCAGGGGATGAACAAACACAAGTTGCTGAGCGACGTATTGGCTGTTGTTGGGGGGCATCTGCGCTGGCAAAGGCTGTATCTGGAATATGCTGAACAGTTAGCAGCGATGAAACAGACATGATAACGGTACGACGACACGGTAGACTGAATTTTCATTGCAACAATGATATTTATATATATATATATATACATATATATACATATATACATAGGTATACCTAACTACTATACAAAATGTATATTTATTGCAACATTTATCAATGAAGACTGTACAGATTTTTATATTTTACGTTGTATGATAGTGAAAATAAATTATTATGAAATGAGTTTGGTGAAGTTGTCACTACTTTTTATGTTGGAAACTTGTATCAGCACGATTAAAACTTTGCTGACGAATACACAGATCGTTATAAATTTTTTGAAACCGTAATCCGAGGGAAAGGGAAGGATATAGAAAAAATACACGCGAAATAACTGCATTGTATTTAATAGTGTTTATAGCAATATATTATAATATCGATAGATGTACACCACCGTTAAGCTCTTTCTTTATAAAAATACGTAACAAAGCTCAATGTGCAATAAGCAAAAAACATGTAAATTATCAAGCGTAACTATTTGGCTTTAGGCCCGGTAAGTATTCGTATTTTATTTCGCCAATTAACTTATGGTTAATCTGTGCGTTCAATAATTTCTCGTTCGTTTTCGGAACAATTTCTTTCGATTCTTGTTACACTTTCAACATGGTATACACACATTGTTCGTACCATCATTCGATAAACTTTCGCATTCTAATTCAGATACACGCACGGCAGTAATATAATAACAATTGATTATACAATTAAATCAATTATATTGTACAAATCTAAGTTCCTTCTGTCGAGAAAACCGCAACTGGAATAGCACCATCGGACCATGGATATTGTTCTAAGTCTGACTTTGAATGTTCCACTCTTCAAAATCAGACTTATAACTAAATCGCAATAAAACTAAAACAATATAGAAAAATAAAGTTAGGCAAGTATCCTTTGTTCCCCTCTATAGTATGAATGTTGCGTACAGTAGGAATACATGTATTATAATGTTAAATAAAAGTACTTTATAATATATTATACGAGAGGTTAATCAGGGTATATTGCGGGATTGATTTTTGTTTTATCATATATTTGGATAAGATCACAATTTGGACACGAACATTGTAATAATAAATAAGACGCATTTCAACAACAAAAAATGATATAAATAAAATTGTGATCATATCCGATATTAATTTACGTATAATAATAACATGTGTCGGTTATCGCAAATTATAGTGTATAGATATTACGT